>NW_026988503.1:3732500-3975000 GCF_030222135.1 Aotus nancymaae
CACATATGTGTATATATATATCAAAAATCCATATTTTTCTTAGTCTCTTCACTAATAACCCTCTAAACTGAGCCATCACCACTCTCATAATTATAGCAATGGTTTTCTTACTAGTTTCTTCAGACCTATTTATCCTTCCCCCACAGTTCCCACAGTTTATTATCAACATAGCTACCATAACGATCTTTCAAAAGTATAATTTACAGCATGTCAATCCTCTGCAATAAACTGCAACGGTTCCCCTATTTCATTCAGGGTGAAATTCAAAGGCTTACAATGACTTATAACATCCTGCATAATCTCATTCCTCATTATCTCTCTGATTATATCATCTTCTGTTTTATGTTTCCCTGAATCTACAGCAAGCTCAGTGGTATTGCACATCAAAGTGGACTGCTGGGATGGAAATAGCTATGTACCTTCTAAAACCATCTTCCATATCCTAGTGCAAGTAGTATGATGCTGTAAGAAAAACTACATAAAATTGTTAGGTAGGTGAATATCCATGTTTGGTATGGCAAAATAAAGTGATACACTCCTTGAGTACTGTATTTTCGAAATCATATGTTATTTATTACACTTTTGTGTATTTTTAAAAGGTATGTGCCTATTCTTAATTTGTAACGTCTTCAATACCAGAGATCTAGGCAAGTATTGTACATTGCAAGGCTCAAAATGTTAGTTTACCTAATTTCCCACTGTCTTACACTCATATTCTTTGTCCTAAACTTCTTTAGACTAATGAATACTTTGGGAGCTCTTCGATTTAGATTTTTTCAGACATCTAAGACTACCATGGTAAGCCCCTATTTATAAGAGCCTGAGGACAAATAATAATCTGCTCTTCGTTACTTGAAACAGTGCAATAGATACCACAACCTCTCTTCCTAAGTGATTTAGAAATAAAGATTATATCTACTTGGGTTTCATCTACAAATATCCAACCATTTCTATATATTTCACATTGATTAAAACAACAAAAACAAAAACTGAGTATCATGGGATGTGGCTGATGAGAATAAGATCTTTGAATGTTACTAAGAAGGGCAGATATTACATAAAAAAATAAATAAGTTAAAGGGGTTTCATGCTCTGTCTGCAATGTGGGAAAGTATTGTTGGAAATAAATATTTGAGGCAAATGTACTACATAGGAAGTTAAAATACAATACTTTACACAAGTATTTATTGTGCCCTGGACCAGATTAATGGGATTTAAAATATGAATAAATAAATGTGAGAGACATTTTTGTATATATAATATTGGGCAATATATATAATATTGGGAGATTGCCATAATTAATCATAAGGATCAGAGAAAAGTTAATGATGCACTTCAATTCTCTAACTTTTTATATGTTTGCATTCAATGATAAGTGAAGACGGAGAGAATAGCAATATTTCTGTGATGAGTGATGATCTCTGCTTTTATTATTTTCTTTAATTTTAGGCCAGTAAAAATGACATCTAAAAGACAATTGTAACAATAGATCTGTGACTCAAATATATAATCTGTGGTTAATATATTAGATTATGGAATTCTAACAAATATATGACATCTTAAATAGTGAGAATGAATGAGATGTTTGGGGAAAAGTGTAAATTGAAGTTCACAACGCCAAATGACTAACCTGGTTGTTCAGATATTGAAAACAAGCTTCCCAGATGTAAAAGTAATAGGGATGGTTTGGAAGTGAAGGCCACATGCCTCATTTAATGAAGCCAGCTGGTCTTTAACACTAGGGAGTTGCCAGAGCATCGAATTTTGAAGGGAAGCCAAAAGTCTATATTTTTTACATAAACCATCGTATGTTGTAGTCATTATTTCAGCAGCAATAGAAATGGTCTCTGAATGTCTTACATAAAAAGAAAAATTTTTGTAATGGTATGTATCTTTACAAAACGTATGAGAGACTAAAGAGTGTTTCATCTTAGAAAGTAGACAGGAATCAAGGGGTCTAAGGAGGTTTGACCAAATTGTCTATGAGGCCAAACTTTATAAGCAATTTGATCAAAACATCTTCAACATACTTTTGACATCCCCGTAGATCCACTTCTACTCACTCAAATCTGTATTCAAAGTCCCACAAAGGGAGAGACTGATTAGAGCCAATGTCCTCTGTCCCATATGCTGTGAGCAAGAATAAAGTGGATTTACCTGCTTATGATTGTCCCCATTTCTCTCCTACAATTTACATGTCTTCCTTCTGAATGGTGCTAAAGGCACTGCATCCTCTTTGAAAATCCCTCCAAAAAGTGTGGAGAATCTGTCCTGGACAGCTAAATATCTTCTCTACAAGAAAAAGTAAAGCTTTATTTTAAAAACCTATTTGTCGAACACAAATTTCTGGCCCAGTTATGGTTCACAGGTCATGCTTTGTATCATATGATATAAAAGGAAAAGAGAGAGACAGAGAGAGGGAGGGAGAGAGAGAAAGGGAGGGAGGGAGAGTGAGCGAGTGTGTATGCACCTTGGACTGATAAAAACCAAGATTGAAGAAATGTGTCTAATAAAAAGCCTTCAAGTCAGACTACTATTCCTCGCGAAATTTAAAGAAAAATATCTAGTATAAAGAAGCCTAACATAAGTTACTCAACTGGAAGAGATAGTCCACAATTTGCCAAAATGAATTAATATCTTAGATCAAAATGTATTTTTTGTATTTAGTAACATGGAGATTATTATCATAGTTCTAGGTGTACTAATCAAAATGTAGGATGGTAAAAATATTTTTTTAAAAATGAAAATATGTGGAGGACAAATATAGACAACTTTTTAACATATTTGTCTGTAAAGTGAAATAAAAGGTTAAGGCAAATGCAGAATAGGGTGCCGCCCTCATCCCCAAATGTGAGAGACTTGAACAAGTTTAAATGCTAAGGTGGCATATTTAGAAAGGGATAGAGTAATAATATAGTAGCAAGAAAAAATTATTAAATGGAAAGGCAAGCACAGGAAGGGCCCAAGGGTATATATAGGTAGAGAGATTAGAGCTAGGAATTAGGATCAAGGACTGTTTTGGTCAACTGATGATGGAAAACCAACAGTGTTTCTTCCAACAAAGTGACAATCTAAAATAGGAGAGAATGTCACCTCTTGAGAGTTAGGAGAGGGTGACTAAATCCAAGCTTTGAGGAGTTTAAATAATACTTAAAATAGTTGTAAGAATGAGAGGATTTCTCTTTTCTAAACTTACTTAATTGTATGCATCGTCTCGGCTGTCAATAAAAATTGGGAACCTTGTTCATGATTATAATTTTTCTCATCACTCTCTTCCAATTGGTCAACACCACCAACCAAATATCTCTCAAATTCTGTCAACACCACCAATCAAATATCTCTCAAACCCACATCTTTCCATATTTTATACCATAATATGATTTCACAGCATTCTCTCATATAGGCTCTTACAATATCTTGCTAAATGAAATCATTTACTATTTATTTATCTCTTGCAATAACTTTTCATAATGTTTTCAGTTATCTGTTGGAAAAAACTTATCTAATTCGTCCATATGATAAAGTGGAAAAAGTATTGGCATGGGAAAGCCTATAACTGGTATCTAACTGGATTTCTATTCTAATCTTCCCCATACTCAAATAGTGTGCACAAACTGACACCCTCAAAATTTCCTTAATTGAAATCAAGATGCTCACTTAATTTTTAGTTCATTTGTTTGTTTATATTTTACAATATACTGCTTTTCTGTCTTCACTAGTGAATCTCCATTTTTTAAGATTTTGGTAAAATATCTTCTCTTCTGTCAAATATACTCCTTTCTTCCTTTATTTCTTATATCTCCAAGAATTTCCACTTATATTTACAAAATAATTTGTTCATGTACATTATATTGTGCTTATCCTACTAAATTTTGCTTAAAATATTTATGTGTTTATCATTTTTATTGCAATGTCTACTACTTGAACACATGGTCATTAACTTTTGAGTAGATATGTTATTTTCCAGTCAATATTGTGATTATATATATGTATAAACATAACAATAAATATTTATATATATATAAAACATAACTATATATGTGTGTGTGTTTGTGTGTGTGTGTGTGTACAATGAAATACAAAATTTCATTATTCTGATTTTGATTTTTTAAATTGTATTAGGGAACAGCAAGCTCAGCTTTATCCTATCTATATCCTACAGGGCAGCGAAAGGTTCTCTTACGTTGGTATTGGTTTTCTTTTCTGGAAAGTTGATGTCAGAGTAGAACAAAACCCAAATCCATTGCAGGTCAGCATATAGCTTGTGAATGTACAGTTTTTCTGCAAATGTTTTTACCCAAAGTGTTTAGATATTTGAGCAGCCCTAGGGTATATTTATTCAGGTGAAATAATTATTCCTAAAATCTCATTAGAAGATGTATTTACAGACTCTGAGAAACATGTAGAAAAGTGTCAATGTCAGCAGTGGGATTAGCTGCCAGGTACAGTTTGGAAATTCTTTAAATGGGGCCAGAGCTCTTGAGTAGAGAAAAAAAATTATTTTCCCATTTGTTTTCCTTAGAGTTAGTTCTCATGGAGGAAATATTAGTCTAGACACGTTTAAACTTATTCTTGATAAATAATAAATTGATTATTTTATAGAGCTAAATGGAATATTTATTGTTAGGAAATGTTTTAGAATTTTAAAAATAGCGATTTATAGCTTAGCATTTATTATAATAAGTCATAAAATTATGTTTATTCATTCAGAGCATTTGATACTGTTTCTGTTAAGATCAATTTGTAATCTTATTAATATCAGAAATAAGTAAAGAGTAAAAATTATATTAATATCCAATACAGTATTTACCCAAACTTATGTAAGTTATTTACTCAAACTTGCTTCAGTAAAGGTTTTGCTTTGACAAATCGTAGCTAGTTGGTAAGTCCATAGAAGTATGTAATAGTGAGTTAAACAAATGAGTCACAGAGTACAGCTTCATCTTTACTATGTGCCTGGTTTTAGACACTTTCCCCTGTGATACAATCTAGTCTAAATGTAATAACTTCTTCAATTCTTCTCAAGTATTAAAGAATCCTCTGGTCATTACAGTTAGAGGAATATTTGCCATCTAATCAATAGGCCTAGTCCAATACAATAACTAAACTCCAAGCTTTATTCCAAGTTAAATCTTTGCACCTTGTCCAGCATGAGCACAGTGCTAGTCAAGCCTTTTGGAAGGAAAGGGATCTGGACCAGTTTCTTCTCTGTGTACCTATTTAGTATCCTGTTCCTCCTTCCTCATTCACTAGGCTGCTTCTGCTGATTCCAGAATTGAAAGAAGAGAGCAAAGCTGAAGAGGTAAGATGCAAAAAGGTCATCCTTTCCTGGCATCAATGTAGTTAGGTCTTGACAGTCACTAGGCTAACACACCCTTCCTTGGCTTGGCAGATAATAAAGCAAGCTCCTTTATTTTTTTGGTTATGGGTGTATTTGGGGGAGCTTATTTGTGAATTCTTCAGAGATACCTACAGGGGATATTTAACTAAACTTCCTTTGACATGTGAAATATCTTTTCTTCCTGGTGATCACTTACAAATCTTTCAGCCTGAAAAATCTGGCATTCTAGTCACCTTCTTAGGTATTTGTTAAGGGGTTGACGGGTATTTCCTTTCTAAGCGACATTACAGAAATCATTTAAGATGCCGATAGCTTCCCATTCTCTGATATGTGACATGTATTTGGTGAACAAAGAAAATAAACAAACCAGCAAGAATAGAAAAAAAAAAAATAAGAAAATGTGTGCATTTTTTTCTCCATAGTCAGTGAAAATATAAGCTAGAAAGGGTTGACCCTAATGCAGAATTTAAATATAGAAACCCTTGCTTTGAAAAGAAGAAAGATTCTGTTAAAGGTACCAAATAAATTAAAAGAGAAGAATCTCTCCTCTTCCAAAGTCTCTCTACCTGTTGATTAAAAAAATTTGCTGTTTAATGTCAAGCTCCCTCAGACATGGGCATACTTAGGGAATGCATGTAGATCTTTACAAGTAGCTGGGGGCCTGTAACACAACTCAAGGAGAAGCCCACTGCCTGCTGAGTTACCTCTCTTTAAGCTTCTAGTCAGATACACAGTGTGCTAGCTTGGGCTGGACCTACCACAGCCACCCAAGGCATACAAGCAAACCACCAAGGAATTGCAATCTCTGTATCAAGCTACAATAAAACCTTGGATCAGGGGTAGTTAGCAACTTGCCCCTTCAAGCCAATGTCTGAATGCACTTTGGCACTGATAGCCTAGAGCAGGAATAACTGCAACATGCCTCATCCCAAGAAGCCACAGTTATGTGTCCACAAAACCCTGCAAATTTCCGTGACTGTATTCAGGTTCCCTATTAAGGCAGACAACAGTGGCAGACCACAGGGCTTCCCATGTCGACACAAGCTGGAGTTCACTCTGAGCAGACAGTAACAGTAGACGCTGGGCAGAGGTGAAAGTGGGAGGCCAGTGGGGCCCTAAGCACCAAAAGACAAGAATCTAGCTACTAAGAACCCATCTCAAGCAGGTATTGGAAGGCAGGGCCACACATGAAGCTCCAAATCCACTATCCTAGGAATTTACCTTTAAAAACGTGTATGTCACTATTAAGAGTTTCAACATATTAATCTCACAGCATTAAGCCCCTAGTAGCTCAGGTATCTCTTGAATGTGGGGCCCCCCGTGAGACTATACTGATTATCACCCATGAAGAGATCCCTGACTACACGTCTCTCTCTCTCTTTCTCTCTCATGTGTGGACAAACTCTTTCTCTCACTCTCTCCTCACTTGCTTTCACTCTTTGGTTCTTTCTCATTCATTCTTGTGAATTTCTTCAGACATCTGAAGATGAGTCTCTTGTCTTTAGATTCCCTAAGCAGGTATAAGTTCCTAATCCAGTACACCCCCCACCACCACTACAGGATTTACAAATTTACCTCAATAAGGGGCTAGCTTAAGCCTCTCTTAATACACCTATGGGAGGGAAGGAAGCAGGCACATTACTCATCATCCTTCCTCCATGAGAAAGGCTTGAGGTGGTGGATAGACAATGGACTCACTGAACAAAGTGAGTCCAATGAGGGCAACACACTAAAAAATCCTCCCCAAATAAATTCCTCCCTTTAACTTCCAAATTGCTCTTCCAAGTGTAGATCACTGATGTGTAGTGAAATGAGTGACCATACCTATTAAAAAGCACCTCCTTTCTAAGCCTACACTGGTCAGAGCCTATGAAGAGGCCTGTGACTGCAGGACACCTCTCTCTCTCTCTCTCTGGAGTCACTTCATACAAAATGGCTATCTGTTAAAGGTGGACACATGCATAAGGAATCATAAAGTAAATATCGATATGTGTGTGCAGCATGTTTTATAACTATAAGCTAAATTGTGCAATTTAAATAATAATCTTTTCTGGATAAAGCACTGAATTTTGCAGACACATTCTTGAAAATTCAAATAGGCTATGTGAGGCTATACTCAGAAAGGTAACAAACACATTTTTGTAATTAACCTCGAATTATCAAATCAAACATCAATGGCTAAAATAACTTGGAGAAATATGTTAGTGTGTATATTTTGTTCTATTTTTTTTTCTAATGGAAGAAGTTATTGGATATTTATTTAGTCTGTGTTTTTGGTTTATGATTTGGGTTTTTGTTTCAGAGATGGGTTCCCATTCTGTCACCCAGGCTGGCATATAGTGGTGTGATCATAGCCTAAGGCAGCCAGAAACTCCTGGTCTCAAGAGATCCTCTTGCCTCAGCCTTCCAAGTAGATGGAATTACAGGGTCAAGTCAAAGCATACCCAGCACATTTAGTCTGTTTTACAATGAGTTGCAGTTTCAACTTATCTTAATTGGACAGGTTCAATAATTCATTATTTCTGTATACCTTATGCATCTATTTCTCTGCTTTACATTTTTTCTTGCCTAGCTTGCTGTTTCTCGTGTTCTAATAAAATGCATATACTTTCAATAATTTAGTTTAAATTCTAATTTTTTTCCAAAGTCTCTATTATTCTTTCATTGTGTTCATTGCATAGTATTTCCTTCCATAAGAACTCCTAAGAATCACAGTTTCTAAAACTATCATTTAGCATACAATAAGTGTGTTGTGAACCCACTTGAATCACTCTCAATTTAATTTTATTCTTAAGAAATGTGAAGCTGTAAAATATTTTTCTCATTATAGATCACAATTTCTTTGATGTAAGTGCTATAAGTGATTATTCTGTGGAAGTAGGAGGGGAATGGAGTTAAAGAATGGAAATAAACAAAAACAAATAAATAGATGATACATGAATATAAATAATTTGAGGAGTTTCACATGATGCATACTGACAATATGGCATAAACCAAGGATAAAGAGTTATTCACATTTTCAGACTTAGTACCAATATGCAAATTGAATTATACAAAAAAGTAAAAATAAATAAATAAATATTTTTAAAATTTTTCAAAAGAAAAAACAACAGGAGGAAGAACAGAAGGATTTAATTACTTTTCTCTTTTTCACAAGATCCTTAAAGCTTAAAACTTCAAGCAATACATATGATTTTTTTTACTAGTTTAAGAAATGTATCTTTAGTTATTATTCTTTCTGACTAGAGGAAGAAACACTAGCTGCACATTCTTTAAACTGGCAAGATTAGAATTGAGAGAGCACTGAGAAGCACAATAATGAACCAGGCACTATCTATGGGACAAGATCTGTGAGGAGGGTCTCTGATACATAGAAAAACTAGGTATAACCTTGCCAAAGAAGTGTTGTATGAAGGGGAATATAGATAAACAAAGTAGATTAATGAAAAATAATAAATGGAAATCATAAAGGATAGGGCAGCTTTGAAGAATTGATTTTTTTGTCTCCTATTATCTGTGCAAAATATTTGTTTGAACACTGGATGAATAGACTCAAGATTTTGTATGACTTCTATAGCTGAGAAGATGCTGTTTCTTCTTACTATTTTAAGTCTAGTGCTTAACATACATTAGGGGCTTAATAAATATGTGCTAAATAGGTTAATTTTTTCCATATAATGAAATATTGAATAAGTTAGTCAATTAAAAAATTTTTTAGGTTTTTAATTAGAGATGACAATGCAATATGTAATTTTTATTATGTATAATAGAATGTGAAAATAAAAAATAAAGATCTACACTATATTTATTTACTATATTTACACTATATTTACTTACTCAAAAGGATCCTACAGATCAAAAAACATGCGTCTTTAAAGTTCACATTAGGAGGGCTTGCTTTTGCTGGCTACTTCTTATTTCAATGGTTTTTCCCTGTTGGAAGATTTTTAAAGATTTTATACAAATTGGAAACATTTCTTTCTCTGTTTCATAAAATAGACCAAACTATAAAAATACAAAAACTAGAGAGTATTCTAAATAGTGAGATTTGGAATTCATATAGCCCTAGAGATGCAACATAGATAGAAGTAATTTTCAGCAAAAATTGGCAACCATAGCAACTGTACAGAACATATTAAAGAGGAATACAAATCCTCGTAAATCAATGCTGTTTAAATTAAGCAGTATCTAGAAGGAATAGTGCTAGCTGGAGCTATAAAAATATAATTTAGTAAATCTTTCCCCTTAATGTGTGAATTTAAGAAAACAACATGAGAATAATTTGATTAAAAAGTATTGACAGAAAAAAGAATTATATTGATACATATTGATAAAACTTGTGTAACATTGTGTAGAATTGTATGAGAAAGAGCATAGAACATAGACATTTACAAATAATTGAAACTGATCAAAGAAGAGATGTTTAAGATTTGGGTCAGTTATATAGAAAGAAAAAAATTATGAACATATCATAAGCTATTCATAAATTTAGATGCGTAATACTAATATGAAAGGGAAGTGCTGGGAAGGGAAGAGCGTGGTCCCTTTAAATGATATGGAAGTGAGGAAAGGAAACACTGGGTAGAGGAGAGCTTGGTCCTTGGCTAGGGCTCCACCTCTGAGGACAGGCATTTCCTGCCCAAATGTTGCATTTCCCAAGACCACTTGGCCTGCCATGCCCCTATCCAGTGCCCATAAAAACCCCGAGACTCTAGGAGGCAGGCACACAGGTGGCTGGACATTGAGAGGAGCACATCAGTGGAGGAACACACAGGCGGCTGAACCTCTCGACAGGCACTGGCAGCCCGCAGGCCATCGACCAGCATGCCACGACCAGCAAAAGCAGAATGACACAGAGTCTGGTTGGGCAGTCAGAGGAGAGCCCCAGCCGCTGAGCAGACCGACTCCAAGGAAAAACCTTTCCACCCATCCCCTTCTGACTTCCCTGGAGCTACCTCCACTCAGTAAAACCTTGCACTTATTCTCCAAGCCCAGGTGTGATCTGATTCTTCTAGTACACTAAAGCAAGAACCTGGGATACAGAAAGCCCTCTGTCCTTGTGACAAGATAGAGGGTCTAATTGAGCTGGTTAACACAAGCTGCCTATAGACGGCATACTGAGAGAATACCCTGTAACACAGGACCACTGGGGTTTCAAGAGCTGTAAACATTCACCCCTAGACACTGCCATGGGGTTGGAGCCCCACTGCTTGCCCATCTGTATGCTCCCCTAGAGATTTAAGCAGTGGGGCACTGAAGAAGCGAGCCACACCCCCATTGCACACGCTGTGAGGGGGCCAAGGGGACCTTTCCCGTTTCAATACTATAAAGGTTCTAAAAGGATGGCAAACTGAAGTAGTCTAATGTGAATAGAGTTTAATTACAAAGTTAATTATTTACAAACATATAGTTTTAGGGAAACCACAAAGATAACTGTAATAACTGAGCACTGGTAATAACAAGGTGTTATCATCTCTAGATCCAAAGAAGGAAGGGGAACATATTTAAGAAATCAGATACTATAGCATATCAGAAACATGTAGAAGACAGAGGAAAACAGCATTAAATAGGGTAGAGGTCTGGAGATAAATGTAATTTTTGCAAAGCACAGAAGTCAGAAGCTTAAAGCAACTTAATAGGAAGGTAGATGAGAAAATAAGTACTGTAACTTCATCTCCCTCCCTACAATCTCCTAATGAGGCTTTCCATTGTCTGAACCCAGCTGAAACCATAGGCACAGAGCACTACATGAAATAATACAGATCAATTTCCTGGGCCGGAACCCAAGGAAGAGGCAGAAGATGAAGGAAAATAGAGGGACATGGAACAGATGGAACAAACAGCCACACTTAGGTTGTTTAGTAAATCTTCACCATGGTTCATTTCATGATAGTTTTTCCTAATTATTCCTTTTGTTTCTCTCATTTTTGTTTGTTTTATTGATAAACGCCAATGTTAAAATATTCTCTCAGGTTCAAATAACAGTAGCATTTATGATTCTTGTGCTCCTATTTCCACAGACCAGTAAACCACACCCCATTAAAAAGTGATGTCTTATCACTTTTTATGCTGCAGAAGTACATGGTGTTGGGTTCCTCAAAAGTTTTGAATCTGAGACAGGATATGATATACGTGATATGTGAAGGCAATGCTCCCACAGAAGACATTGGGAAGACAGTGGGAGAATTAAAACAGAAAAGGAGAACCCTTCCTGAATAGAAATGTTTATGATATCAGTAATTCAGCTTCTTAACTAAATAAACACTGCATAGGGGAAGAAATTTGAACATTGGAGACACAAATACATTAATGAAGACTTTAATCATCACAACATATTCAAAGACCACCAACGTATGTCATGACATTACCCATACAGAGAGAGCCACATTGTTTAAATTTTTGAAATGTGAGAAAAAAGAAGAAGGACATTTTAGGTCGTCTTTCATTATAAAAATATCCCTGTGTTTCCTTGCTCTTTTTGGAATATGGCCTCCTTTATTACTCAGCACTCTCACCAGACACAAACACACCCTTCCTTCAAAAATTTTCCTATATTTTCCATTTATTTTGCCACTGTAAATCAGGAAACCAGATAGCAAATTGCATTTGAATTCAATTTCAACTAAAAATAACATTTTGAATTATGTAGTTCAAGAGTGGGAGGGCTACGTTTGATCTTACAGGGTAAGGAGTGAAGGAAACATAACAAGCATTTACGATCACAGGTTCTCTTGTTCCACCAGAGTATATAAATGTTCTGAAAGAAGTGTCTGTCAACTTTCCCATGGAATGGTCAAGTGCAAAACAACCCAGCATGAGAATTTTGTGAACAGTTTTGGAAGATTAACAACTTTTTCTTTCTCTTTTACCTCTGCTCTTTGTAAGATGTTAGAATTGAAGTTCTCGTTTACAGACATATTAAAAATATTTTATAATGTATTAAATAATCTGCTCAGTATATAAATTTTAAAAAACAAGAATATCATTAAAAATGTAAATTAGCTGAAATTATATATTTTTGATATACCTATGTTAAATATTCCCTAGAATTGTTTTATATTTTAGTCTCGGATATAAAGGTATCTCATATATTCACACATATACATAGGTGCATATATGATTATACATATATTTTGGCCATGCTATATAAGGAGACTTTTTAATTCAACGTTATTCATTTAAAACTAAGTTGTAACAATTTTATTACAACTCTATTTATGCTTTGGTTTTTAAAAAAGGCAATAGTCCAAATGTGGGGTCCAAAATTTCTATTATCAATTCAAGATAGATTCCTGAAGTCGAATCACTTGGTTAAAGGTAATACATTTTTTTTCCTTGAGATTGAGTCTTGCTTTATTACCCAGGCTGGAGTGCAGTGGTGTGATCTCCGCTCACTTCAACCTCCACCTCCCAGGTTCAAGTGATTCTCCTGCCTCAGCCTCCCAAATAGCTGGGAGTACAGGTGCTTGCCACTACACCCAGCTAATTTTTGTATTTTTAGTAGAGACATGATTTCACCATGTTGCCCAGGCTGGTTTCGAACTCCATAGCTCAATCAATCCACCCACTTCAGTCTCCCAAAGTGCTGGGATTACAGGCATGAGCCACTGCACCCTGCCAAAGGAATAAATTTTTAAGGGCTCCTGGTGCTTTCTTTCCAGAGAGTTTTGTATCCTAGATAATAGTATAAGACTGATTATTCCACAGTAACTTTCCATCAATGAATGTCATGTTTGCTGGTTTCCCAATATTTGTCAATTTTATACACACAGAAAAAAATAATGTATTACTATTTAAACATGCAAATCTTCTATTTCTAGAATATTTGAATATTTTTATTGGCAATTGGTATTTCCTCATTAGGTCCTTTGCCATTTTTCTAATAACATGTTAGTGTTTTTATTTTCCTTATCAACTTTCATAAAATAATGACAATAATATATTGTCTATGTCTCTCATATTTTTTGCATGTATAGTTTTACAAATATTCTATAGTATGACATTTTATGATATTGTCAATAATGTAAAAATGTTTGGTATTAGTCAAAAATATAAAATGTTTACTAACAGTATCCAGAACTGCTGAATTTTGCTCTGATCTCTGGCAGTTCAGCAGTCACTTACAATTCATATTCACTTGAACTTTGTGTATTCTAAATCTATTGTTACCAGAGCAACTTCAGGAGGTTGTGCCAGGCCCACTTAATTTCACTCCACATGTGTCTGCCTACTTTTTTTCTTGAAAAGCCTTAAAGGATAGTCAGGGTCAGACCAATTAAACTAAATGTTATCTGGGAACTAGCAAGAGGTTAGAAAGTTTGTTTGGTTTGTTGATGACAAAATAGATTGTTTCCTTCTTTAATGAATACACATAATGGCAAGCACTTTAATGAATCTATATCCCACCAGCAAAAGCCAAGAAAGCTGCCTTAGGGAGGTCAATTATTTTTTATGTCTTTTTAGTGCTCATTTTATGGATTTGTATGGCCGAATTAATTAGTACCAGGACTATGTAGGAAAGCGGCATGAAAACAGGCTCTTTTACCTAATGTAAGCATGACATAAAATAATTAAAATGGAGTCATTTCTTGAGTGTTTTCAAATGTTATTTTATCTATTTTGAAAGAAAGCCTAGCTGTAAAGTACAAGTATTATTAACACACATTAGTAAACCTTTGTATGTCACATTTACTTGTCAAAATTCAGCGTTTTCTTTAGTCCTTTTGTTTCTTTCCTATTTGTGGTTGTACAAGGATGTTTTACTCAATTTCTTTATCTTTCACATAGAATAGATATAACAAATTTCTCATAAGGTTGTCCCTTGGTAATCAAGGGTGACTGGTGCTAAAACTCCCCATGGATACCCCGATTTTCAGATGTTCAAGTCCCTGATACGAAATGGCATAGTATTGCATATCACCTATGCACATCCTCCTTTATACTTTAGATTATCTCTAGAGTACCAATAATACCTAATACAACATAAACACTGTGTAAATAGTTACTACACTGTATTGTGTAGAGAACAATGACAAGGAAAGAAATTTGCACGAGTTCAGTACAGATGCTTTTTTTTAACAAAATTGGTGATCTATAGTCGGTTAAATTCACGCATGTTGAACCCAGGGATAGGAAAGGCCAATTGTGTTATCACAAAATCACCAGAATTCTATTAGATGTAAAGTTCGGGTCATCTAATGCAGCCTACTTTTTTTAAAAATGAAAGATTTGATATGTCCATTGAAAAAATCCTATGAACTAATTGCTCCACTTTATAATAAAACAATAATTAACAGTCAGTAACCACTTTCTGTATCAGAGGGTGTTCTTATTTGTAAGCATTTCAAGCAATGCTTGCTGGGTTAAGCAAAAAAGGAGTTTATTAAGAGGATATCGGGCAGCTCACAGAATCATTAGGAAGGCTGGGAACTAGGCCAGATGCTAAGCAGTAAGAAAAGTGCCACAAACTTTATTTTAACGACCAGTACAAATATAATGATATATCTTGGTTAATATCAACATTTTCTACAAGAAAACCCCACAAATTGTTTCTGGTAATGGATGTGTTCCCTGTTGCTGCTCTTTCTATTATAATAACTTTTAAAAACTTGATTTCTTGTTCCTAATCTTTACCTGCCAGTAGCTCTGAATGCACGTTGGCATGATGAATCCTTCTGCAATGCCTGGGTCCTGTGCTTGTTTCCTGTTGGAACTGGAGGCTGGAAAAGGAGGCACCAACTCTGTGTGCTCCTGTAGCAGGAGGCAGTGTTTGCTGCCAGCTAACATTCAAAGCATAGAGGGTGCCTCAAATGGCAAATGGAGGCCTAGGAAAGCAAAAAGCCAAACATCCATTAAAATGTCCAAGGGGCAGGTACTATGGTCAGAGCTTCATAGGATAAGTCCAGTTTACTTTTTTGCATGTGAGAAAATGGAGGAAGAAAAGGAACCAATAACTTGTCCAAGATCACAAGGCCAACAATTAACACTGTCAACATTTAAACCAAGATTTCCTAAAGGCTTGGTTATCAAATCTCTCTTTTGCTATGTCTTTAATAAACAAAGATATAAATTAGGTTGAATGTAATTTTTCTTAATAGCAAATTTGTTATATGATAAAAATATTTAGATTTTTATTAAACTTTTAATTATTTCCACATGTAAAACATTAGAATATCGGTACAGAGGTTTCAAGGCAGCTTTGAGGGTGATGAGAGTAATCCATAAATAAAGCTATATTATTATATAAGAAATGTTCTAAATTAGAAATAATTCCCAGACTAAATTAGTGTTCAACTGTTGCAGGTCATCAAATATTCATACACATTTGCTCCTTTCAAAATTATAATAAAATCACAAAACATCTCAGAAACTATCAGAATAGTATAACTAAGGTTTTATTTATGTTTTAATGATAACACATTAGATTTGCAAATATAAAATTAAGGTTAAACACAATGCAATGTTGACCTTTAATAAAATTCAGTGTTTTGAATGGTAAGTCATTGGTCTGTATTTCATTGAAATCACTCTGTAACTACATACTCTCCCCTCCCCTTATTATAAGGAGCATTACAAGAGAGTATGCAGGAGATGAAAAGTGAACATCTATAGTAAAGGTAATGATCTTTGAAAATTTTCTCTAATGAGTAATTTGTGGCTCAGTGGATTTCAAGAGATTATTGGCTTTGGAAATGGATTCTATCAACTAAGGAGATAATGAAAATCATTAGGGCTGAATAAAATAAAACAGCAAATTTGTAATGAACACAAGCATTCTGCAAGCTTCTAGTTTTCACAAAAGTTGAAAGCCTTTTAAAAACACAATTATAAAAAAATTTTCTATGTAGGCCAAAGCACTTCTGTGTAGTACAGTATAGCAAGGAATAATATTACTTTGAATGCTATTTTTTAATTCTGAAGTCTGAAATTTAGGAAGCTGTTATATAAGAGCAAGTCTCCTCTATCTACTTGATATTAAGTAATCAATAATTTACATATAGATTATATTAAAATAGTTTGACCCAGGGTATTTTTGTATCATATACTCATTATAGAAATAGCTCCCGATATCATTTCTGCACAATTTCCCTGACATCCTAAACCAACTCTTCCAAATCAACTGTTCCTTAAGCTTTTTAATTTTCCTTTGTTGTTTCTTGTCCATTTTGTCTCCTGTTGTATCTTCAGGACTTAAGTCAATGTCTCTTACACAGGATTAGCTCACTTAAAATTCATTAAATAACCATTTAAATTAATAATACAAACTCACAAAGATAAATCACGAAAGTTTGAATAAGCTGAGCATGGTGGTTCATGCCTGGAATCCCAGCACTTTGGAAGGTCAAGGTGGGTGGATCACAAGGTCAGGAGTTCAAGACCAGCCTGCAGCCTGGCCAACATGGTGAAACTCCCTCTCTACTAAAACTACAAAAATTAGCCAGGCGTGGTGGCACACACCTGTAATCCCAGCTACTCAGGAGGCTGAGGCAGGAGAATCAGGAGAATTGCTCGTACCCAGGAGGCAGAGGTGGCAGTGAGCTGAAATCGTGACATTACACTCCAGCTTGGGTGACAGTGTGAGACTCTGTCAAAAAAAAAAAAAAAAGTTTTGAATAATATAAAGTTTAACTGTTTAGCACCACAAACCCCTTGGAACAGGATATATGTAATTGTAATTCATAAGATAATAAAGAGATTATAGTAATAAGACAATATTTTTAAAAGCTTCATTTGATCATTTATAACAATTAGATATAAATCAATTATTAATAAGAACCTCAAAACAACTTTACTGTTTGAAAATAAGTAAAAACAAATCTAGATAGCTATTTATTTCATAAAATAAATGAAGTGTCTATCTGCTTCATATAGTTCATCTAATTTCAATAATTTATTCCCCTAATTTTTCTAATTTATGAGCACAACCTTAACATCAGTTAAAAAGACTTCCTTTATTCTTATTTTGCAATGCTAAGTGTTCATTATGAATGCTAACAGTGTTAGTATGAGATTGACAAACATGTAGGCAAGCTGTGTATTTGAATATGCTGGTATAATGCATTTCTAAAGTTTTAATTATCTTAATATCAAAATTGACCTACTAGAATATGAAAAACATTAAGAGCTCACAAAAAGTAAATATGATACTACTTAAAATAATACTTTATTCCTCTAAAAGAACATATAAACATATAGACGTAAACATAGTCTTTATCACATTCATCTACTATGTAGAAAAATAATGTAAAAATACATTAAGTATTCAAGTATTTAGAATGTTTTTATGCAGTGCATTTGTAAAAAGCAAATATTAGAATCCAGTAAATGCCCATATCTTCTTTATATGAACCTATTCTTTTTGTATATATATTGACCTACTTCAGCAAAATGGCACCAAATTGTACAACTTTGCTTTTGTTATACAGGTAGGAGGTGAAATAACAAATGCTCATTCTTAAAAAAGCAAGAAGTGAATGAAAACATATTGCCTCCTTATATTAATGGACAGTGGGAAACAAACTACATGGCTCTGAAGCAGATATTTCTAACAGCTCTGCTGCCATTAATCCCTCTTGTCATAGCACTTTACCATTTGATTATTAGAATGATGCCAGTGAATCTCATAAATATTCTGAACCTTGAGTAAAATCAGTTCCATGATCTTTCATAACATCAAGAAACTTATATTAACCTCATTTTTAGTTCAACTTGTGTTATAGAAATGAGCAAAATTATATGAAAACAGAGACATTTTCAGAAAAAAAATAATTCCCAACATCTTGCTGGAGTATGGAAAAGAAAATTTTGAGGCATTATTTTATTAGTAAATAACAATTGACACCAGTTAAAAATGCAATAGCATCTTGCACAAAATAAAACCAAGTCAGCCATAACTTCTAAAATCTATAGCATTCTTCCTCAAAGTGTTTCTAGTAGGTAGATTCCACTTTCCTTTTAATGTGCATTGCTTTATGAAGGCAGATAAATTACTACTGTAAACACTTAAACTATGATTATGTTCGTATTCCTGAAAATTAAAAAGGGTAATATACAGGGCTGCTTTCAAGTACAGCAATGCTTGATATGCTAATAACTACAAAAAAATCATGGAACTATTTAAATCTTAATTTAGGACAAAACAAACAAGTAACTCATCAATCAACAAATAGTTTTAAATCAAAGTTTTATCAGGCACTTGATACTGATTAGTAGTAAGTCAGATGCCAGGCTTTAAACATGACCCTTCTAAATCCCATATTCCATACATTTCTGGAAGCAGAATAGACTTTTGAAAAAGATTATACCATAGCTAAATACTAATTGTGTGACATCATCTGGATCTCCAGTAAATATTCTAGTTATTTTTCTTGCCTTTCCTCATCACCTATTATTGATCCCAATAATTTACAATCTGCAACTTATACTCTGATGAAAATTTCATCTGACTTAATTTTAAGGATTAAGGAATACAGGATTTAGAAGGGTCTGTTTAAAAAGCCTGACATCTGACTTGCTACTAATCAAATATCACATGTCTGATAAAACTTTGATTTAAAACTATTTGTTTCTTGATATATTACTTATTTTGTTTTAAATTATGATTTAGATAGTTCTCTGACTTTTTGTAGTTATTAGTATATCAAGCATTGCTGTACTTGAAAGTAGCCCTATTACACTTTTAATATTAAGTCAGATGAAATCTTATAACTACTTTGAAGAAGCTTACATAGATTGCATGTTTATCATTTTAAGACATAGTTCTGGTGGCATATATATGCCTACCCTAATATATGGCAAAAATCTGTACAAAAGTTTCAACTCCCACTTTCTAGAGTCAGACAGAGTAAGCATTTCACAGACAATAAACTCTAATCAAATTAAGAGGTATAATATATCCTTTTGTATCTCAGAAGATAATTCCAGAGACATACTCTACAAAGTCATTATGGATTACCAAACACAAGGCTTAACCACTACCTATAAAAGAAAATAATCTAGGATTTATTTGCCACATGCTATATTCTTCTATAATAAATTCAAAATAAGATACAGTTTGGGCTATCACAACTAGCCATGTCTTTATTAAACAAGCTCTAGAAATATCACATATGTGGGTACCAATATGATATGGGGGGGTTATACATCCTATGGGGATGTATCAGTATCTAAGGAAGAGGGTTATTGGGATCCAACTCTCACTAGAATCTCTCATGTTCCTTTGGAACAAAGGCATTTAGAAACAACATAAGAATTATATATTGAGACTATCTCCCTTACCAGAGACATTCCAGTACAGTAAATCCTCCTCTCTCATCGCAAAGATTTGCTTACATTCCAGTGTATGGATATCTCCAATCTCTGCTTCCAATCTTTAACTTCTACTTCATATAGCCTTCTCCTTTGTATAGATCTCAAATTTTCCTCTTCCTTTCTTTTCTTATATTAGTGCACAGTATTGGATTTAGAGCTCACCCAGATAATCCAGGATGATCTCATTTTGAGATTATTAACTCAATTATGTCTGCAAAAATCCCTTTTTAAAATGGACCACATTGACAAGATCTGTGTAGACATACATTTCAGCAGGCCACCACTCAATGCACTATATGGGTCAAAACCAGGACATGGTATCTTGTTGTTTTTTTCATTCATGCCGATGTTTTTAGACATTGGCATCAATGAAAGAAAGAAAATGAATTCAGAATATACTAAGCATTGCTGTAGAATTCTTAAAAGGTTATAAAAATTCATTAATGTAGCTTCATATCACCACTCTAAAACTGATAACTATATATTTTTAAATCTTTACGCTAAAGGCATCTATTCCCTTTTTATCTATTGGGGAAAAAAAAATGGGAGCATAGTTCCAGATAGTTTGAGTTAAATACTATGTCTTGATAAACATATACCTTGAAACACATTTCAAGCCATTATTTTTCATCTCACCTATGTTGTTACCTACATCTGTAACTGTATTCATTCAGCCAGCTTTTGCTGGTAAGTTTTAGTGTCTTTCCTATACTTATTACAATGGAACATACAAAAGAAATGAAGGACTACAAATTCAGTCTTTAAAAACTTACAGTACTGTTGGAGAAAGAAGAGACATACACATTAGACAACAAAGAAATAATCACAAAGTTAAATCCATTGAAACAGAGGAAAAAAGTATGTGCCTTCATGATGGTCTGCAGTTTTCTTAAAGGCAAAATATGTATTTCTCAGTTGGCTTTATTCTTTTTCTTCTTAGATTAAACTTTTTATTGCTAATCTTGTCTTCTTTTCCAGCCATTTATATTTACAACATGAAGTTAGTGAAAACAATTGGCATCTCTGTATTATTTTTGTGTGAACAATTGCAGAAGTCTGAGGACAAGAAAAACCAGTAACAACTTAACACCTATTTTTTCTTAAAATTTTCTTGAAAATTATATTTTGCTTTTATATTGTTATTAAATGAGGTTACTACACCTTGACTGTGTATAAAATCCTATGAGAAATATTAGTAATACACAAAGCTTAGTATATTTTGTATTAGTAAAATAAATACTCTGTCAATTAAATACCATGTGAGAGTTTCAAAATTTATTTTTCTAATTAAGAAAACCATCTTTGAAAGCAATTGCCATATTTAAAATTTATACTTTTTTATTTTAATAAGAATTCACATTTTTTTTCTAAACTTGTTGTAAAACCAAGTAGTAAAGTCATAAATATAAATAGGTCTAAGGTTTTTGGAGCTGGCATGTTTCATTGAATCTCTAATTTTTTAAATTTATAGGAAAGACCACTAACGTTTGTCAAGTTCAAATATAGTATTTCAGAAAGAATTTGATCTTCACCATCACCCTTTGATAGATACCCACTTTATCACTCTTCAGTGAGTACCATATTATAGAATCTTTTTCTTTAACCTAATGGAATGGAAAAATAAATGTATTCATTATGATTCCTCTTAAATTCCTCCTTACACATATAGTAAATCTGCTTTGTATTTTAATTTGCCAACTGAACCTAGTGCATGTAATACAAATGCCACTTGTATTTAGAGAAATCTATTTAACACGGATATAGTGATTATTTATAAAATATAGGTAAAATAAAATATTTCAAAGAAAGTTATCTGTATTCAAAGAAATCCTTCAATTATTTAGAGAAAAATGTTAATTTTTTTATTTCATGTTTATTAGATTTGGGATTCAAAATTTGATGAAAAATGTTTTGTATTTGCAAATAAAGGGGATTAAATTCAATGCAAAAAATATGTCACACTAGATAAATGAGGATGAACCTAATGAACTTCTTACAAAATGTAAGAAGATTATAGCCAATAGTATTAAACTTAAGCTTAGAAAAATAAGTAGCTTGACCAATCAAGATAACACTGTTTTTGGATGAATCAGTTAAGGCCAGATTCTCAGGTATACTCTATTACTCATTAAAGAAAGCTCCAACTTCACGCTCCTGTGTTTCTCCCTCTCCAGTTTGGAGTGGAAGGGGGCAAGCAGCTGAGATTACTTTATTCAGTGTGGCAGTAAGAACAACCAGAAAATCTAACTGGGCAGCAAAATTCAACAGCTGTAAACTTTCAGTCCAGTTGCCACTGTCATTCTAGATATGTATGCAGTCCTATAAGTTGGGCTTAGGTTTCATTTGGAGCTGTCTTCAATATTTATTGATAATTCTGTAGCACCATTCAAATCGAGGAAAAACAAGTCAAGAAATCTTCTCTTTCTTCTTCTTTTTCCTTTGTTGTTAATATGGCTGGTACACATAGAATAGGGAGAGCATACATTTCATGTTGCATCTGTTCCTAATTTACTAGCTACTGTATTAATAACCATTATTAAAATACTTTTTTAAACATATTACTTCCTTTTACAAACTAACTTACATTATATGGTTAAAAAATGAATTATCTTAATGTTGTTTGACCTTGTAGCATAAAACTTTTTACTGCTCATTGACCATAGGTAATGAATGACTGCAAGACACAAATATATATATATATGCAAAACATTACAAAAATTAGCAATCACAATTTAATTTTTAGCCAATATCTGTAGATATTATCTGTAGATATGTAGATAAAATCTTTATTTAAATTATTTAAATCTTCTCCCTTTACCTTAATTTCTGGTTTTCGATAACCATTCGGACTAGAGAAATCAAAACTGTATTACAAAACCTTATTTAAATTTATCTTATAATTATGTTGATGAAGCTTATTATACAAAATAACTACAGAATCACACTTGTGCTAGAAAACTATAGTATTAAAGAAGCTTTTGAGTTTTCTATCTTAAAAAATAACACAAAACAGGAAAAAAAGAAAAAAGATGGTAGAATGAGAAAATTATAAGCTATCTATAATGAACCATATGACAAGTCATTGGTATATATGCTCTATCATGAGGGAATAATTCTGTAAAGATCCTCATGGGTTTTCTAGATAATTGCGTGTTATTAAAAGAATAAGAAAAAATAACCTTTTTCTTACTATCTTTATTAAGTGAAAAATGTCTGCATAAAATAAGTAGACTATCAGTCGTTGATTTTTTTTGAGGGTGTGTGTTGACACAAGTTTAGATTCAGGGATAATTTGAAAGAACATTTAATAAAAGTCTTAAGTCATTATTAAAAGTTTGTGATTGATATTGCTTAAAATCTGAAGAGTAGATAGGAATAAGAGCAAAGTCCTGGAGTTGCTTTTCTCATTTTTCCCTGTTTAATTTTTAACGTTTCAACGTCAATTCATATAACCATTCATTCATTTAGCAACTATTTATGAAATTTCCATTATTTGAAGGATATACTTAGCTATGAGAGGAGGGGAGATCACCTGAGGTCAGGAGTTCGAGACTAGCCTGGCCAATATGATGAAACCCCAACTCTACTAAAAATACAAAAATTAGCCAGGAGTGGTGGCGGAAGCTTGTAATCTCAACTACTTGGGAGGCTAAGGCAGGAGAATCACTTGAACCCAGGAGGTGGATGTTGCAGCGAGCCAAGATCATGCCACTGCACTCCAGCCTGGCCAACAAGAGCGAAACTCTACCTAAAAAAAAAAAAAAAGAGAGAGAAAGAATTCTATAAGAAAATTAAAGTGTCCTTGCTTTCAAGGAATTGACAGTCCAACGCAGAACCCATGCACTAAATGGAAAATTATAAAACAACTTCGGTCTTGCAAAGCTAGAGTTATAAAGGGAGTCCTCAGAAACACATAGAAAGAAAAAAAAAATCTCAATAGTCTTGAAAGACCAGGAAAGATTTCTTGGAGAAAGTGATATCTGGAAAATAAGTAAGAGTTCTGAACTCAAATTTAGCAGGATGAATGTTGAGAAATGGGAAAGGATTCCAGATAGAGGAATGGGTTAGTAAAGTCTTGACCAGTCAACAATTGAACTGTAATTGATTTTCCAAAGTTAAAGGCAGAAAACGGCTCAATTCTTAATAAGAGCTAAGGCAGAAATATAATCAGAGACTAAGACACAAAAGTTATTTTAAGCCAAATTTAGAAGTTTGGACTTTATGTTGAGGAAAAAAGTTTTTATAACTTGGTCAGATTTGCGTTTTAGAAAAATTAGGCAACAGGGATATTTAATTAGATGATAATAAGAGCAGAGGCAGAAAGGACTGTAAAAAATGCTTTCCAGTAAACTGGGTGAGAATTAAACTGGTAGTTTCAATGAAGGTAATTTAGAAGGCATATGCTGATATTAATAGGAAAGTTATCTTTTATCTATGAGTTTATGCTTTTTAAAATTTCACTTCAGACATAATTTTTAATAAATAGCTATATATTAGGGTACTTTAATTGTTTGATACAAAACATTTTAGAATCTTTGAGTAAAACAAGAACAATTATGTTGTATATTGTTGATATGGTATATGAATTACACTATAGCTGGTGCAATTAAAAGTGTTCTCTGAAAACTAGCATCATGAGCATCAATTAGAAAATTGTTAGAAATGCAAATTAATGGGACCCACACTAAAACTACTGACTCAAAATTTCTGGAGTTGGGCACAAGCTCTCCGGGCTGTTTTGATGACTGCTTGGATTTAGATTACCTAGCCATGGTTAGAACATACTTAAGACAGAATAAATCTAAGGAGAAAAGTAATGCATGGCCTTATGTTCGAAACCTACAGAACTTATAAAGCAAGAGTAAATATCAAATATCCAAATTTTTAATAGAATGAATGTAACTTTGTTGGCATGTTTATTGCATCATTATTTTAAAAAATATCATATCCAACTGTGTAGCATGTCTGATAACCCACCTAAAATATAAATATTTTGTATAGCACAGTTAATCTCTATTACCATGGTGATCTTATTAATTTGTAGAAACAAGAATGAAAGACAGAATCTCCTTATTTATGTATTTGATCATTTAAAATTCTGAAAAAAAAAAAACAAAAAAACATGTTCTGGAAGAAGTATTAAAAATTGCTCTGGGTCTGATGTGCAGGATTCCTTGGGGCCTGGAGTTGGAGACCAACCAGCCTGGGCAACATAGGAAAACCATGTTTCTTAAAAAAAAAGAAAATGCTATATAGGAGATAAGTGTTGCTATAAAAGGCATAAAAATTATATTGCAGTTATTGTGGTATTATTAAAGTTGAAAAGTTTAATGAAAGTTTTCCTTCTTTTTTTCCTTATTTGAAATAATTTTTGTCAGTGAAGTGTAGCAGTGACAACTTTATGAAGACACAAAGGAGACTAAAATAGTAAGAGTGACATATTCAACACAATTTTTCATTAACAGATATATCTTCATTAACTTCATTAACATTATTGTTAGCTGAATTTATGCGTGAAAATTCCTATGAACCACTTTAAAAATTGTTAAAGCCTTATAAAATTTGCTTGTCAAACTTGAAAGTTAATGGCAATAAAAGCAAAGTGGAGAGTGAAATAAGAATAGTTAGATAGTAGAGTCTAATTCAGATTATTTTATGAAAAAAGTAAAGCTATTAAGCCATTAAAGATTAAAAACCTGGTCATAGAAGATGATTCCTGGTATTGGCATCAGTTCCAAATACTGACCAGGTTAAACAGGTAATTGTAAAATCTCTATTCAAATATACAGTCATAATTATAGCACTTGTACTGACATAGTCAAAATATATGCTGAAATTGTTGATTTAACACATTTAGAAGACTCTTTTGACAGAAAAATAAAATTTCCAACCTTATAAAATAGTCTATAAAAATTACAAAATTGTTTGCTGAATGATGCCTGCTTACTAATTTACATGATAGAAAGCTTTCATTCACATAAGAATGTTTGGAAATGATCTCAATGTGAGAAATGGCTCCTATGAATAACCAACAGCTGACATGGTACTTATTGGTGAAAAACTGAATGTTTCCCCTAAGATCTGGAATGTGGATGCCCAATCCCAGCCCTCCTTGTCAACATCTTACTGAAAGTTTCCTAGATTGTAATAAAGCAAAGAAAACAAACAAGAGGAATTCAGATTATAAATAAAAATAAAATTCAAAAATAGTCAAATATTTCAAAGTGAGACAGGCAAAGATAAACAGTGTAACAAAAACCCAGATTGTATAAATTTAAAAAAATGACATAATAAACCTAAATTTCAACAAAATTAAATTTACATTACCAAAATTTCTAACATTGAAAAGAGCTTCATCAATTTAAACATTTATTCATTGATTAAATCATGTATGGACACATTGAAATTCCATGCAGCTCTGTAGTTTTTATATGGTTGACCCTTGAACAACTCAGGCATTGGGCCACCAACCCTTGTACAGTCAAAAATCACCATATAACTTTTGACTTCCCCAAAACTGATAACATGGACAGTCAATTAATACACATTTGTATGTTATATGTGTTATATACTATACTCTTACAATAAAGTAAGCTAGAGAAAAGAAAATTTTCTTGTTATTAAGAAAATCATAAGGAAAAAGAAATATATTTACTATTTATTAAGTAGAAGTGAATTATCATGAAGATCTTCATCCTTCTTCTCTTCATGTTGATTAGGCAGAGGAGGAGGACAAAGAGTTTGTCCTGTTGTCTCAGGAGTGGAGAGGCAGAAAAAAATTTGCAGATAAGTAGACCCTTGCAATGCAAGCATGTGTTGCTGAAGAGTCAGATGTACTATTGTACATCTACTCCACTATCTTACCTTTCATTGGCTATAAACATTTTGGAAAATTCTAAATAAAATACCCTAGTTGAGTCCTTAATGTTAATACAGAAAATCCTAGAGGATTTAAAGTGATTAGGCACAGTGTAAATTGCTTTTTAGAATTTAATTAAAGGAATTTCTCAATATTTAAATAAAATCTTAGTCAAATGTTTCATATCTCACAAAAGTCATTACTTACACAGAATTATGTTCTCATTCAAAATGCAATGAGATTATGCCTCCTTGGTATTTGCAATGTATTTAAGAAAAGGAAAAGAAATGTCTATGTTGTTCTTATCTTTTCATGTCTTTTTAAGCAATGGTTGTCTTTTTTCCTTTTATATATCAATTTTTATTTACTTTTTATTGTAGATATTTCAAGTGTGCAGTATGATATTTTTATATAGAGATATATAGTAAATGATAACTATATTTTGGTAAGCAAATAAAGATGTTCATTACATTCCATAGTTTCCTGCGTGTGTGTGTGTGTGTATGTGTGTATTAAGAGTACCAAAATCTACTCTCTTAGCACATTTTCTATATACAATACATTATTAACTATAGTTCTCCTGCGATACACAAGATCTCCAGATTTATATATCTTATATAATTGTAAGTTTGCACCCTTTGCACTACTTCTTCCTATTTCCTTCCCCTCCCCACCCTGGTAGCCACCATTCTACTTTGTTTATATATAGTCAATATTTTTTTCTTTAGATTCCACATGCAAGTGAGATCATGTAGTATTTTTCCTTCTGTGTCACTTCTTTTTTCTGCATAGATGTTTTTTAGTTCACAGTTCTTCCCTTTTTGCTTTAAATGGCATGCTTTCCATGATTCTTGCCAGTCTTTGAGACAAAACACCGTTTGATAATATTACAATAACAGAGAAGTACTATACATTTTTAAAATGGCCATAATATTTTAAACATTTCAGCACAAGAAATATCATAGTAGATCTCCGTTTAAGGAACAACTCTCTCAAACCATGTTTTTTCTCAGCTTTCACACCAATGCAATAATAGTCATCAATACAGAAGAAGGCTTCTTTGACCAAACATGTAGGGTTTTTTTCCCTGACATCAAGCAGCAGACACAAGCTGGGGGTCCCCAAATTCAATTCTGATACTATTTGGAGATGATGTCAGATCCCACAGGTTAAGGGCTCAAGTCTTCTTAACCTAAAAACAATGAAAAGTCAGGGCCTCAGGAACTTGTGACCCACTGGCTTCAAGTTGGGTTCCCATGACTCCCTTTATTGGTTTGATTAATTTGCTGAACTGGCTTACAGAACTCAAGGAAACACTTAAGTTTACTGCTGTATTACAAAGGATATTTCAAAGTACATAGATTAATGCATAGGGTGAAGTATGGGACAAGAGCCATGGAGCTTCCATGCCCTCCCTGGGCACGCCATCCGGCAGGAGCCTCTACATGTTCAGCTGTATTTGAGATTATGACCCACAATCAGAAAGTCTTGTAAAGATTAGAGTTCTTCCTTGGGGTAAATTCTGTCTCCTCAGGCCTTCTCCTGAGGCCTCTCATAACCATATTCTAACAAAAAATTGTAACAAGAGGTATGGGAGTTATGAGCCAGGAACTAAGGATGAAAGACTACATATATATACCACATTCTACAACCAGATAACTATATAATTGGCAGGATTGATATAAATTAGTCACACATTATTATTAAAATTCTTTCACTTGTATACCTTTTACATTACAGTATTATTATCTGGAGAATATAAAAGTAACAATAAATATTTGAATTTGTACTTTCACAGCAATTTACAATTATTTTCTATAAAAGTGTAATATCAAATATCAATAATTTGTGTTTTAAGATTTTATTGCACACAGAAACTTTTTGCTTTTTTATTATAATATTTTCCTCATTCTAATTTCTGCCTTTGAACTGTAGAATTATGTTAACAAGTTCTCTGCCTGAGCCTGCCAAAAGAGAAAGTTCCATATAATGTTATAAAGTGCTTATTTAATAAAAGTAGAAACCTCATTTTTTGAGACTTTTAATGCTTATCTTTGTAATATATATTTTCAAGTAGGCAAATATATTATGGATATTCACTTTTATTTAGAGAGATCGGTGGAAGCCTCAATTTTGTTCATTCAGTATGTCATCATGGCATAAGCTGGGAATTTTTATAACTTAAATTAGTCCAAATATTGTATTCATATGTAAGCATTAAAGTCTTAGAGTGATAAAGACGCCTGCCTGTTCTCACCCTTTCCCCTTTGTGATCACAGCACTTTAATTGCCACGGAGGATTCAGAGGAGTTCTGTGTGTGCACAGACATTGACAGCTCCGTAATGAAGATATGTTAATAATAAAATGGCAAGGCTTTCAGGGCTGTATATATTATGAAAAGGTTAATGAGTAGTGCTACCCACAGTGCCCTGTTTAGCTGACTTTGAAATTTTATTGATGAGAACACTTTTGAGTTTTTCTTCCTGAAGAATATGTTGGCCAATGATTCTTATTAACTTCACAAAAGAATGCAGATATTTATGTGTTTTTTTGTTAATTCAAATTGCATTAGTCTTCTAGGACTGCTATAATTAAATATCATAGACTGGGTGGCTTAAACAACAGAACTTTATTTTCTGACAGTTTTTGAGGCTAGACCTTATCAAATAAAGATGCCAGCATTCTTAGGTCCTGGTGAGAACTCTCTGGATTGCAGAAAGCCGCCTTTTTTTTGTTTGCTGACATGATTCACATGTGCATGGAAGGAGAGAAAGCTCTCTGGTGTCTCTTCTCATAAGGGCACCAATCTCGCCATGGGAGCCCCACCCTCACTCGTGATCTCATATAACCCTAATTGCTTTCTAAATTATTATCTCCAAATATCATGTTGGGAGGTAGGGCTTCAATATACAAACTTATTTAGGGGGTAGACAGGGGTACAAGCATTCAGTCCACAGCACAAATAATTTTTAAATTGGGGAAATTATTATTATTTCAAAATATTTATATTTTCTAGTGGCTAACCTACTTGTTGTTTGGAAAAAAAATGTAGGGGCCAAGGAAAAGCTTTCTCTTTGTTCTATGAAGGTTTGCTGAAAAATGAACTCGCAAAAAGAGACCAATGGGTCAAGTGGCATAGACATTTATGAACATGCACACAAGGCAGAAACATAGTGTTTACCCCACCACCTGTTGGGGTCCAGAAGCTTACATACAATTTTGAGGTTACAGGAAAAATGGGGGCTTGGAGTGGCAAAACAGGCTCTGGTGGCAAAATAGTTTATGGGAGGGGGAAAATTGGAGACCTGGCTAGTAAAGGTGGTCTTGGTACATAGATGAAACTTCACAGGTAGCAGCCCTCAGAAAGAATATATAGTATATGTTTCTTTCAGACATTTAAAGGTGTCAGACTCTAAATTAATCTTTTCTAGATCAGGACAAGGGAGGGCCTCAGATAAAACCTAGCTGTATCAATGCAGATTCTCTCTACAGATAGAAATCTTCCCCACAAAAGACTACTTTAAGGGGCTACTTATATTTGGAGGCTCTCTGAAAAGCCATCTCAAAATATGCCAACATATATTTAGGGGTGAAATATTTTTTGTTTTCAAAAACTAGGGCAGAATATTTGCTGTTCTTGCTATAGTCTGTTGTTTTTTTTTTCTTCCCCTTGTATAAACGCTAAAAAGCAATGGTTAAAAAAGATAATGTTAATAAAACAATAAAAATAACATTGATATTCTTGGTCACAAGCCACAGAAATAGGCTCTGGCTATTATAAGCAAAAGTTTTATGTATTGGATGTATATTGAGGGATCAGGTATTGATTATAGGCTGGACCGGCACATAAATGAAACTATCAGAACACTTAGCAACAAGAAAATGTGTGCATAAAATTTCTAGAATTTCTAACTCCAGTAAACATAGTTGCTATTGCCATTATCAATAAATTTAGATTTAATTTTTATTCTTTCATCAAAATTTCTAAATTTAAATTTTCAGATCTGAGAATTTCATTGACTTAGCTCACCACTTCAAACTTCTGATTTAGGAGCTAAGTTATTACTGTCCACAATATGGGATTGGGATCTATTGAGAAATAGTTTGTTTTAAGCCAAATAGCAAAAGTGACAAGTGATCACTATATTTTATTACTTTTGCTGCTCAAAACCAAAAATTCTCTTCTGACTGTTTTTATATCTCTAAGTAATATAATAATATATCTATCCCTAAGAAGATGTTATTTTACTTTTACCTAAAATAAAAGAACCCTAAATATTATGCATACTCATCTAGTTCTAAGTAAAAGATCTTTAGGTAGCATTCTGAAGATTCATTTTTTAAAAATTAAGATGTTTTAGCAGTTTAAATTTTACCAAAGTAAATGGAAAACACAAAGCATTTTATCTATACTCTGTTATCTCCATGCTTCCTGTACCCAGTTCCTTTTACTATTAATATTTTGCATTAGATCGGTATATTTGTTACAATTGATAAGCTGATATTGGTACATTATTATTAACTAAAGTAGATAGTAACATTATGGCTCATTCTCTTTACAATACATTCTATGGGTTTTGATAAATGTATAATATCAGTATCATATGTAATAGTTTCACAGCCTTACAAATTCCCTGTGTTCCACTCATTCATCTCATCCTGTTTCTCCCCAAACCTGTTAAAATCACAGATTAGTTTTCACTGCTCCCACACTTTTGTCTTTTTCAGAATGTGACACATTTGAAATCTTCTAGCATATAACATTTTCAGATTGGTTTCTTTCACTTAGCAATATGAATTTAAGTTTTCTTCATGCCTTTTCATGACATAATAACTTATTTATTTTTATTGCTGAATAATATTCCATTGTATGGATGTACCACAATTTCTTATCCATTCACATATTGAAAGACATCTCAATTGCTTTCAAGTTTTGGCAATTATGAATAAAATTGCTATGGATATTCGGGTTTATGCTTGTACATATTTTCATCTTATTTAGGTAAATAGCAAGGAGCATGAATGCTAGTTCATATAGTAAGAGTATGTTTAGTTTTGTGTTCTCCAAAGTGGCTGTACAATTTCGAATTTGACCTGTAACAAAGAAGTATTCCTGTTGTTCTCATCCAAATCAGCATTGGGTATTGTCAGTGTTTTGGATTCTACCTTTTCTAATAAGTGTGTAGTGATATCCCATGGTTGTTTTTATTTGCAATTCCCTAATGAAATTGTATTATGTTTTATATGCTTACTTGAAGATTTGTTTTTATCATTTCACTTATAATTAAATTGTGCTAATCTGCAAATTATGAAGTCAATGTAAAAGTTGTCCGTGATAAACATTGTATATATAATTGTTCCAAAACAAGCAGGAAATATTACAAAGTTGGAAATATAATTAACTCCACTATTTTTCTTCTAGTAACTCCTCATGTTTACATGTCAGCATTTATGAATTTCTTTTTCCACTGCCCATTATTACCTCTGAGAGGTTTCTCATATAGTTGGGATTCCTTATCAAGTGGGTAACTCAAATGCATATTTTAATAATTGTGTTTTTGACTATTATGACTTTGGAATGCCATATTATCCATTGTTATATTTAGAACTAAAAATGGGTTTATGAGGAAGAAAATGAGCCCCAGTGTTGCAGGACTTTTCCTTAGTTCAGCTAAAGATGGGATGGGGTTCTTGTCCATTGCACGGCCATGAAAATTTAGGCTCACAGATAGCTTAAAGGGTGAGTAAAGTAGGGTTTTATTGCTTAAAAAGGGAAAAAAAGAGGGACTCCGGCAAGGCCAGAGTTCCTCTGCTACAGAGATTTCTGCCTGGCAGTTTGAATCGCAGGTTGCACCCAGGAAGAGGAGGAGCCAGGCTCCTCCCTGCTGCAAACATTGTGAACTTCCTGAGGCTCCACCCCAGTGGGCAGGCTGATTGGAGTTTCTCCAGGGACCCCCCTCTAAAGAAGTACATCTAACTACCCTTAGATTAAGGATAAGGACCAAGACCTATCTTAACTGCTTCCTGTTGACAGGGGGCACTGTTTTGGGGAAACAGCAGTCAGAGCTCCCTCAGAGGCCTATCTAAGGGTTCCCAGAAGAAGGGGCCATCATTAGAAGCTCCAGTTGTATGACTGTTTGGAATTTGATGGCCTGAAGGCAAGAACAAACAGGGTTATTAGAAAACATGTATCAAAATAAAACAAGGGGAGGGGTAAGGACAGCTCAAAAATTCTGAGGTCTTTTACCAGTTAGCACAGAAAGAAAGAGGCCAAAAGCCCAACTGGTTAAAAAAAACCTTTACCCTTTTGCCGGCATGTTGGGCTCCTGGGTTCCCTTTCCCAGAGCCCAATCCTAAGCCAACCAGTTTAGGGTTTGGGAAATTCACTCTTTCCAGATTGGAGGATGCATCTAAGGGGAGTGTCCTGTAGTAGACACAATTACCTATCAGTGAAGAGAGAACTGAGGAGAAGAAAGGAAAAAGCAGATGTGTTTTAAAGGAGTCCCAAGGGTTCAGGATGCATTCGAAAGGGGTACAGACTGAAGATGAATGGCTACACATCTAGAAAGAAGGAAGCAAGAATTCTTTGTTTCCTTCTCTTCCTAGCCGATACTGGGGTATATGAGGGAAAGAGGGAAGAGTGTTCTCTTTCCCTTGTCTGTCCTTGTAGTCCCGAGTTCCAGTGACATCAGCAGGTGCCACCATGGGTGTCAAAGTGGCTTGTACACATGATGCAGGGAGGGCCTAGAGAATAGGAATTATTTGCTGTCACCTATGTCTCTTTCCCTTCTGCTATCGGTAGCCTTGGAGTTCATTAGACCTCATTTATGCCATGGATATTAATGTGACCTTTATCTATAAAACAGGAAGCTTGGGGTTGGCTTGATTGGCAGGAATCAGCCACACTCACCTGTTCTGTGCCTTTTAAACTCTGTGGCTGTCTGCCTCTGGATCTCTTAGATCCAGTTTTCTTTCTAGGGCTGTGACTCGAAGCTTGGAATCGAGTCTAGAGCAAAAATGTATCTCAGGGGCATTGCATGGACTCCTTATCATAAGCCAAATGCTAAGGTGAAACTGCAGAACTGAGTCCTCCTTCAACAAGGGAGAGGAAAGGATGTCTTGTGACACATCCAGGAACTGGACGGCTAGAGTTATGCGTGCTAGGATTTCGGGGCACAGTGCTGTGCTTTGGTTAGCTCCCTTGGTCATACTTTACCAACAGAAAACCTCTGAATAATGGGCATTCTACTTATTCCCATCACCTGGCCGGACCTGCAGTATAATTGCTCAGAACTAGAATATTAAGTCAGATTTTTAGATTACCCATCTCTCATGTTTTTGTTGAGCTGAAGCCAGAGATTGTTGATTTGTTAACAGGAACAAGCAGGGTTAGTCTAAAATGCAGGTGAAAACTTAAAACAACTAATGAATTTAGAATGTAATGACAAATATATGATAAGTTTTGAAACATAATTTCACTCTTCCTAGTGCTCATATTTGTTAAAAGAAAATCATCATAGGACTGAGTGATTTGCAAAATAGACTTTAGTCTTATACTTGTCCTGATTATTTGCATAAAGTATAGCCAGACTGTAAATTTCTACATAGGCCATTTGTGTTGGCCTTGATGGAAGTCTGTTCCACAAGGAATCTCAAATAAGATCTTTTAAAGCCAAGCCCAGTCACGAGTTTGTACCTTAAAACACCTGTGAGTTGGGTGATTCTCTCCTCTTAATGTCCCAAGATAAACTTGGAGCTCCTAGGACTGTTACAAAGTGATATTCTTTACTAATCATGGGTCAAGAACCCTATACAGGGACTGCATACATGAAAGTATGAGGCCAGTTTCCTCCATGGGATTTTTATAAGCTCTGCAAGTTGAGATTGATTCCTTAAAAAAAAAAGGATATCCTTCCAGTCAAAGCCTTGGTAAAATAATCACTTTCTCCAATTATATTCTGTTGCAAAAGAAAAATTGATTCTTATTGTACTGATGCAAACAACTGTATTGCCATGAGAATACTCATAGATAAGTTTCTAAATTTTAGAGAAACCAGGCAGAGAGAAACAAATATGCTCCAAATTTTGATCACAGGGGGTATATCTTACTTCAATTACTCAATTAAAGGCCATAAGTACTGCAAAATAAGTTTCCTTGACTCTGAAAAACAAGGATCAGTAATATTCCAAGCAAAAGTCAAAAGATTTGCTTCAGCTTCCTGAGTTTAGTCCAATCCATTTAGTTAATTTTTGTTTTGCTTGACATTCCTGAACATTTCTGCTCTTCATGAGTCCTGTACATTTTCCTTTATTGCAATGTTACAATCTCTAAAGTTATCAGAAATCTGTGTTTGAGAGCACCTGTCAAAGTTCTATAGCTTATTATAAACCATCTTTGAAAATAATTAAAACAAGACACAATTGTCTGTGAATAGCAAAATGTCCACTGTAGTTACAATTAGAAACACAACTGACAAAGAAGTTTGGTTGTCTCCGAGGTTTATAATAACTTAACCTAGCAAACTTAATTATGATTGACAGCGTATACTTACACAAACATTAGAATTTTAGAAATCTCATACAACTTGGAACATATATTACAGTTATTCACCGAAATATAACCTAAAGAAGATTGAGGATCATTTTGGCAATGGCATGTACGTAAACATGTCAAATAATCCTATTTATCTCTCTTTTCTGGACACTTCAGGGGCCCTCTGAAATATGCAAAAAAGCTAGGTGCCAGGGAATAAAATTTTGAAACCAAGTTTGATTTTGGGAAGGCTGTCAAATATGTCTGAGCTTTAAAACATATTATAATATGAAATAGCATTCCAGATTACTGTAAGTTATTTATTTTGCCAAAATGATGACCAGAAATTTTAAATGAGCAAAAACCTTTTATAAGCCTTTTGAATTTAGTCAATGTGTTCACACAAAGAACCTCTTCTGCCAGATTAATTTCCACAGTTCTTCCACCACTTCTTTGATCCTTCATCTTTTCCTAACTCAAAATAATCCTTTAACCCTAGGCCACCGTTTACATTTCCATGCCTTCTCATAACCTTTTACTATAAAACACATTTTACTGTTCTTGCACACCTTGCATGTAAATCTATTTTCAGTAGTTTCAATTACATGTTATAATGGTAAATCCTCACAATTTTTAACTTTAAGGAAAAGCTTGGTAAGTTGCTTTAATAGTGTGCTAACTGTAGCCAAGCTTTGCCTTCTTAGTTAAGGGCATGTTAGTTACATATGTCCCTAGGCCTTATCAATTGTGAAGCAGGCAAAACAGACAGTTCTCAAAAGCCAAAAACCAATTTGTAACCTTAAAACACTTAGAAAACCTTGCATCTGACCTGTATTTTACCAATAGTCTTTATGGCTGTTTTTATTTCTCAAAGACTAAAGTCACGTGAACTGAAAGTTACCACAGCTTTTATATTCCCTTTAAAAAATATTAGCTCCAAGAGCTTGTCTTCCTTTAGGCAAAATTCATTAGGGCTCTTTTTACAGACATAAAGCACAGTACACACACAGGCAGGCAGAAGAAAACACAGTTACTGGGTGGGGCCTTTTAAGAGACAGGGCTAGGAAAACATGCAGATATCGAATCTGAGAGGGCTCATCCCCTCAGGCAGGATTGCTAAACAACGCCCTGCCAAGCAGTTACCGGCCATGTCCCCAGGACATAAAACAAGATGGAGGCTTTATTTCACAACCAAAGCTTTGCAGAGAATACAGTGATAGCTGGGGGAAGCTAGCCTAGTAAAAAATCTTCTAAAAGAGAAAAAACTTTAAAGGTTAACTGCCAGCTAAAGAAAGGAGGAAAAAGACAGTTTAGAAATTCATGGGGAAGAACATCTTATTCTTAGGCAAGTGGTTCCTCCATCAAGAGGAAAGCTTAATAACTGTCTAATGGACCTGAATCCCTTGGCCAGGAAAGGGGAAGCTTGCAGCAGCTTGTGGCTGGGACCCAGTCAGTGGGCTGCTTGGGACTCTTGGGCCATGTTTCCCAGCCCCAGCAGGGAGGGGGAAGCGGTAGAAGATGATGCTGCTGTTCTTGGGTCCGTCTTAAAAAAGGGAGAAAGAGGCCATGAAAAGGCCTGGGAGCTATGGGCATGGGGGGGTGGGGGCATGGCTTTCCTCACCCTTAAAAGACTTAGAAGCAATAGTCAGAGGTTTTTGAGTCCCCATTTCACTTATCATTTCTTGAGCCTCATGTTGGGCACCAAAAATGTTGCAGTACTTTTCCTCGGTTTAGCTAAAGATGGGGGTCTTGTCCGTCCCATGGCCACGAAAATTTAGGCTCACAAAGTTCTTAAAGGGTGAGTAAAGCAGGGTTTTATTGGGTGAAAAGGGAAAGAAAGGGGGAAACAGGGACTCTTGCAAGGCCAGAGTCCCTCTGCTACAGAGCTTTCTGTTCAGCAGTTTGAATCCTAGGTTCCACGCAGGAAGAGGAGGGGCCACGCTCCTTCCAGCTGCTAATGTCCTGAACGTCCTAAGGCTCTACTTTAGTGCGAAGGCTGGTTGGAGTTTCTCCAGGGCCCCCCTACCACCTGGCTATCTCACCAGTTTTCTCCATCCACCCTCCAATGGATAACAATACCTCTACTTCTTATGATAAGTAGAGTCCATTATCCAAACCCATACTGAGAACACATTTTTTTTTCACCTGTTCATCCTGGGATTTACCTATGAGAAATTCAAAAGTAGCAAGAACCCTTAAGATAACTGTGTTGCAGTTTTATTTTGGAACCATTGCTCTGTTTTTTGTGTAGCAGTTCTTTGTGCCATAAATTCGAATCTAGAAACCTAGCACAGTGGAGACCTCCAAGAGCAAGAGACATTTTTAAACATTGAGTATTAAATATAATGATTAAAATTACCCTCATACACACACACACATGCATCCACAGATTTTTGTGGTACTCAGAAGCATACTAGATACTGTAAGGCCCGTTGCCTCACCAGGAGCTCGGACGCACACCCCCCTCTTTTTTCCGAAAGCTTGGACATGCTCGGACAAGCTCGGACAAGCTCGGACAAGCTCGGACATGCTCGGACATGTTCCCTTCTCCCTTTCTCGCACAGCCTGGCCTTCAAACAAAGGCTTGTAACCCTACCCAATAGTAGTCCTGCTTTGCCCACACCCTGCTCTCCCACAACCAATCGAACTCCTTCACTCCCTATAAAAACTCATGTCTGAGAGGAGTCCTTGCAACTTCTCTGGCCCCTCCTATCGGACCGCAGAACCTCACCCGGGAGCCTGAATAAACCCTTCGCATTGGATCTTCTTGTGCTGGCCTCAGTTTCTTCCTTTTAAACTTGGCGAGAACAAACCTTACAGATACTATTTTAGAGCATGTACCAAATCTTTTAAAACAGTGGGCCAAATGACAACCACATAGTATGAAAGTCATGAGGTTTTGTGAGAGACAGAGAGAGGTGTGTGTGAGTAGGGGCGGGGGGCAGTGGTTGGTGAGAGTGATAAAAGAAAACTTATATTTGCAATGTTTTCTTTATGTAAAACAGAAAAGATGAAGGCTGTATTCTGCTAAAATTTATTTTCTTGATATTTTAGGATTGAAACATATTTTACCCATACAACCAAGTTTTTCATGGCCTCCCATTATCTCAAACCTAAGATTTACACCCTTTAAAATGGCAAATATCCCTTCATAATCTGGTCCCAGTCAATATTTCTAACCCGAAATGCATGTTAATCTTATTCTAATTTGACATTCAAATTCTGTTCAAACCGTCCTCATATTTTTCTCCAGTTTAGAGTATGTTCCACAAATTTTAAGTTAATCACCAACTTTTTAAATTATCCCATTCACCTCTCTATCTGTATTAAAGCCTTTTTTTTTTTTTTTTGTCCTGTGTGGAAACCCTTATAGAAATAAATTCCCTGTATAGAAATACCCTCTTGACTTCTTATTCAACAGAAATTCATGCTTTCAAACCTATCTCAAATGTCACTTTCTCTGACTTCCTCATTAATGTTCTCTTGCATCTTTAGTCATTTTCTCTATTGTTCTCTTGGAACATTTTTACACATAAATCACTTGCTACTTTGCTCTGAAGTTATTCTTTTACCCAGCCTCTTTGCCTCCTAAATGGTAAGAATAAAGATCACATCATTGTCATCTTTGTATCTCAAGTCATATGAAAATAATAGGTACTCATTTATTGAGTGTTTGAATAATTGTCATTTTCAGTCACATTTGGAAGCAGTTATGTAAACAATATCTCAAATGGATCTGTGACCCTGAACAAAACCACATTCAGTGAGTTTATATATTTATGAATTTATATTTATATAAAATTTAAAATCTTGAAAAAGTGTGTGTATACATATGGATATATATACATAAGAGGAGACATAAGATGAGATAAATCAAAATAACGTTTTTCACTCAGAATTTTCAAATGTAAATTCTGAGGACTTTTTTTTTTATTTACTGAAAAGAAAAATAAAATTTTCACCTATAATCCCTGGTATATTTTTTTACATTAAGATTTGAGAAAGTAAGTATTTTCTTAATTTGCTCAAGAAAGAAAAAAGATAATTAGCTGGGCATGGTGGCGCGTGCCTGTAATCCCAGCTACTCAGGAGGCTGAGGCAGGAGAATTGCCTGAACCCAGGAGGCGGAGGTTGCGGTGAGCCGAGATCGCGCCATTGCACTCCAGCCTGGGTATCAAGAGCGAAACTCCGTCTCAAAAAAAAAAAAAAAAAAAAAAAAAATATATATATATATATATATTGATATACTGATAAATAAATGAATGAATAAATACATAATTAAGATTTAACATATATTCACTTACATGGTTAATATTATTAGAAAAAATTGTTAGCTAATTGTGGGACATTTTGGTGGTGATACTGTCAGCAGAAAAATTAATATTTTACCTATAAAGCTCAGAATTGAAACTAGTAAAAACTTTAAATAATCACTTTTAGGTTTGACAAGTAGATGGCATGTGAATACAGTGGATAGCCAAAATATAGCCCAAATCTAAGGTAGTTAAAATTGTAACCAGCCTCTGGTTTGACAGTGCAATTTAAAAATTCTATTCCCAATTAGCCCCAGGGAAACATGTTAAATACCAATAAAATGATGGCAAATGTCAAATTCTCCAACATAACAAAATAGAAAAATCTTCTGAAGTCACAAGACAATATAAAGCAGGTTTCAGGCAATACATCTTGATGTATGCTTAACGTTTTTGTAAAACGTGAAAGAAAAACTAGGAAATGAACCATCAGGACAACTTGCCAGCTCAGAGCTATTTACACTGTAAGCCTCAAAAGACAGGGCCAGTGAGGAGTATCTCTGAGGCTATGTAGATTCACAGCAAATGGCAAATTATTATTGACATAAAACCTTTGTGTACATGCTTTCTCCTTGTGATAGCAACAAAGTAATCACTTTAAGCAAAAATGTTGATATAACTGCTTTTTGAGAATTATCATTGTGATTGGTGATTTACATAAATAGTTATATTTATTTAGCACATACTCAAAAATAAAAAAAGTATATAGTGATTGAAGGCCAGGGAGGATACAAAATATACTCTGGAAACTTGCATGCTTGGGGCACCTACATACTCCCTCTATGGCAGGCATTATGTTGACAATGACTCTCTATTACTAGATGTTGGAATGAATGCAGGTAGAGAAAATACAGCCCTGATAGACACTGCTTTTCAGTGATCCATGATCTTTTCTTTTCTAATGTTATTGTTTCATTTTTTTCAAATTATTCAGGTGCAATTAAACCAGGGAAAACTGATTTGTGCCATCTGACTCTATTCAACAATAATTTAATCAGAAAGTTTTAGATTAATATTCTCATCTAGACAAACTATTTTCTTTGTTGCAGAAAAAAAGGCAGTGAAAGAGTATTGATCTCAGGATATCATCCAAGCAAAGATGTGCTAAGTTCTCCTCTGTGTTCCAATTACAAACCTAGCTGGTTCCTAGAGTGCTCCACATCATTTCCTTGTCCTGATATAAGCACCTCTCTGGAACATCATGTTGCATAGAAATAAGGGGATTTTGTTTTCCTTTGTATCTGTTAGTTTAATTTCTCACATGAAGTTATTACAAACATCAGCGTATTCATTATTCACCTAACATCATATTTTCTAAGGATGAAGCTTAATAAGATTAGATAGGATAGATAGATAGATAGATAGATAGATAGATAGATAGATAGACTTATTAGACTAGTCATCCCAATATTAAAAAACCTTAACATTTATTGACCTAAAGAAAGAAGCTAAGGTAAAATTAGTATAAGTAAAAAGTTTATTTGGGACAAATTTGAGAACTGCAACATGGGAGACACAGGTTGAATGTTATGCTCTGATTAGCAGCAATTGCTAGTAAGTTTTAAAAGAAAAAAGAAGGAACAGTTTCTAAATTGAACAGAAGCTATCAATTGGCTATACATCCTTCTTTGTATTGCAAACTCTAGGAACATGAACATGATGGGTAAGACTCACATTGTAGAACTTGTGAGGGCATTTTATATAATTTATCTGTTAGTCTAGAAACTCCAGTAAGGGAAGAAATGCCTCTAAATAGTTGCCCCAATTTCCCCAAGGGCATGAGTTGGGGGTAGGTGGTGAAGACTCCTCTTGTTTTCAGGGCCTGAGAAATGTTGTATACTGCACATTTTCAGACTGCTCTAGCTACTTTTCTTTCTCATAGTGTATGAAATACGTAAGTTAACTCATTTTAGGCCTTCTAGAGCAGATAGCCTTTAATATTTTGGTCCTTAGGGAATAAAAATTCATAAATCAAGGCCCATGGTCATACCAGCTCTCCCTGGAGACAGGTTCCTGACCACAGTGCAGTGAACTGGAAACTAATGAGAGCATAGCAGTACCACCAAGCTGAAAAGAGCAGTTATCAGTGACTGGGGCAGCTAAGGTAACTAGACTGCATGGGGCAGCTCACTGGAGAGAAATTAGCTCCATGGGGTGGGGGAAACAATCTACCTAGAAGTTAAGCATGAGACCTTGACCTAAGACTGGGCTTCCAATATGGAGAACAAGTGTACAAAAGGTTTATCAGAGAGCAGCTGCTAGAAATTTAAGAGCAAAACAGAGATAATTGATATTAAGCAAAGCTGGCAAATATTTTAGATCTGTCACTACTCAAGTACTGCAAATATGTAACATTTTTTTGTTACTCCAGTACTGAAACTGAGACACAAACTATAATACCTTCTTCTGTGGACTTGCTCTAAGGAAGTCTAAATACAAGTTTTGAGAAGAACTGATGGGCACACAGTTTGGAAGTTGACAGTCTCACCATGTTTCAGGGGCATGGAAAACATCATGAGCTTTATAGACACGTCTGCCCTATTTTTGTAAACCAAACCTACTCGAGTTCATAGTGATTAAAAATAGATGACACATCTACTAGAATAAAATAAACAATTTTTAGAAGAATAGAACAGAGCACAGAGTCTCTTCATATATTACTAGCAATGTGTAGTATACAAACAATAATTTCATTCATGTAAACTAATAGAAATATGTGACCCAGTCTTATGAACAATGCAAAGTCAGAGATAACCAGGTCAACACATTCATGTTTTTCCACAATGTTGGACTTTTACTGGTGATATTTGCATCTCAAAAGTCACATGTTATTTGGCGTTCCCAAGGAGGCAGTTTTTCTTAGTACTTCCCATTCACTCAGTACTCAGAGCCAAGGGTGCATAGGTTCAAGCCTTTCCTCAAGTAGTCAATATTGCAAATCATACATAATAGTACATCTAATTAATATGTAAATGTTATAGATTAAATATTCTACAAACAAACAAAGTTACTTTTAACATAAAGAGAAAAGAGACAGACAGGTTAACAAATAAATCAGGGAGAGCGATGAAGACAAAAAAAAATCTCTTGGTTTAGCCCAGGCAGTCCCTGGGTCTTGCCTGGAAGAGACTTTGATGTGGGCAGAGCCTTAAGTGACAGATGTCAGTGCTGTTGAAGCCCTGTTCTCTTTATGGTCACAGAGTCCTCTGATAAGGACTGATAGTGGGAAAATGTGATTGTTTATGTCCTTATCTAGTTACATGCAGTCTTTTAAAAATTATTTTGTTAAGCAAAATATCTTGTCCTTCTTGGCAAAATATCCTATGAAGTGTAAGATGGAGTCTCTTTCTAAGTTGGTTTACTTATGTAACAGGTGCTCTATATGCCCAGACTCAAATCAGTCAATCAGTCAATAAAAAAATGTCCCCATGATGGTTAATTGTTGTTGCCTTTAGGAGACAAAGATGTTAAATAAGTAATTATAAACATGTTCAAATAAACAAAGGGAACATATAATGAGTGGATAGAATCTTAGCAGATAAATGGGAAGAATAAGAAAAGAAAAATTCTGTGAACTTAAATAATGGTGAATAGACGTTTTCCTATATGTAAAGTAGAATGGGTTGAAAAGGTTGAAGAAAAATGAATGGAGGTTTAGGAAGCTGTGGGCTAATTAAACAGTCTAAATAAAGGTAATAAAAACATGTATCTGAAGGAGAAGAGAATAAAGAAACAGACAAAAAAATTGAATAAGTTAATGGCTGAGAAATACCAAGTTTGATCAAAATCTCCAATTATATATTTAATAAGTTCAGCAAAATCTGAACAAGATAAATACAAAGTCAACCACAATTTGTCACATCATGATCAAACAGGCAAAAATGAAGAGAAAACCTCAAAACCATGAAGAGAAAAATGACACATTTTAGGCAGCATATTAAAGGTAAGAATGACAGCTGACCACATTAGAAACGATTGAGGTCAGAAAATAATACAGAAGATAACAGTTAACAGAAAAGAAAGGCTGTTCATCCATTTTCAATATTCAGTAAGAATATCCTTCAAAATACCTGTTCAGGGGCCAGGTGTAATGAGGGTGGCTCACACCTGTAATCCCAGAACTTTGGGAGTCCCAGGTAAGTGGATCATTTGAGGTCAGGAGTTCAAGACCAGCTTGTCCAACATGGCAAAGCCCTGTCTCTACTAAGAATACAAAAATTAACTGGGCTGTAGTGGCGCACACCTGTAATCCTAGCTACTTGGTAGACTGAGGCAGGAGAGTCGCTTCAGCCTGAGAAGCAGATGTTGTGGTGAGCCAAGATTGCGCCACTGCACTCCAGTCTGGGTGACAGAGTAAGACCCTGTCTCAAAAAAAAAAATACATGTTCAGGAAACTAAAAGCTTAAGGAATTTGCACCAGCAGAACTACACTATAAAAATAGATGCCTGTGGGTTGGGCGTGGTGGCTCACGCCTGTAATCCCAGCACTTTGGGAGGCCGAGGCAGGCGGATCATGAGGTCAAGAGATCGAGACCATCCTGGCCAACATGATGAAACCCCATCTCTACTAAAAATACAAAAATTAGCTGGGCGTGGTGGCACACGCCTGTATCCCAGCCTGGCACCTGGCGACACAGCGAGACTCTGTCTCAAAAAATAAATAAATAAATAAATAAAAATAAAAAAATAAATGCTTGCGTAAATTTTATGCTGAAGAGAAATGATACTAAATAGAAACTAAAATTTGTAGAACTAAACAAAAGAACATTAGGAATAATACATAAGTCAGTAATATGTATGGAAGATCTTAATTTTTTTTAAGATTAAATCAAGGAAGACAAGTGAAATAAAATGGTATGATAGGTTTTCATGTAATGTAAAGTTATCAGGAAATAGCTCACTGCTAAGAAACATCTTATTATAGGTCTAAAGTAAGTGAAGAAAGGAGTAATGAAGATATCAGAAATAAGAGTTTTTTAATCAAAAAATAAGCAAAGACCTGAGACAAAATCATGCTTGAAATATTCAAGGATCAATAACAAAGTTGATATAGCTGGTACAGATGAAGGAAGAAGAGAGTCTTGCAAGATGAGCACTGTATCATGTTCTAGAATATGATGAAAATTTGGCTGTTATTCTAAGTATGATGGGAGCTTCTTTAAGGTTTTGTACGGAGAAGTGACATAATATATTTTTTATTTTAAAGGGATCAGTCTGGTTGCTGCAATGAGAATAGGATGTAGATAACCAGAGCAGTAGAGTGCTAGGAGTGGAGAATAGATGCAATGTAATCAAAATCTGAATATATTTTTAAGGCGAATCCAATGAGAATTACGGGTGGATTTGATACGAAGAGGCAAAAAACGAGAGAAAACTAAGATAACTTCAAAATTGTTTCCTTGGCGATTGTTAAATGCATTTGCTACTTCCTAAGGAGTCTGTGAGATGAAGACTTTGGGGGATGTTTCAGTTAGCATTCAGCAGAAAACAGATGGCATACTCAACTTGGGTAATTTGAAGAGCATTTAATAAAGAGGTGAGATTATTTACCAAGGTCTAGGAAAATCAAGAAGATTTGTACGATACTCTGGAGGGTAATAACTGTGATTAGGGGGGTGATTAGCATTATAAACCCCAAGTCTGAAGAGACAAAGAGAAGGGGCAGTTAATGCAAATGATAGGGAATACTTCCATTAAGTAGAACTGTCTAAAGAAAGCTGTGTTCTTCATTAAAGTGAACCAGCACATGCTGATCTTAGTAGGAGGGCTCCAATGTAATCTCCTCTTACTCTCTAGACTTCATTCTTGTGCCTTTCATTATGCAAATTCAACTAAAAGAAAGGAGGCAAAGGAAACTGTTGAAACTGTTAATATAAATTACATTCTCTATGGTACAAAGCAAAAAGGAAAAATTGTGGAAAATGTATCCAAAGGAGTAAATTGTAGATATGCAACACAGGTGGAATGTCAAGTTTATTAGGTTTCTCCAGAGAAACAGAACCAATAAGGGAGATACATATACACATACCCACACACACACATGCACACACACAAACACACACACTTATATTTACAATAAGGAATTGGATTACATGATTATAGAAGCTGAGAAGTCCCAAGATGTGCTAGATAGATGGAGTTCCAGGAGAGCTAATGTTGTAGTTCTGGTTCAAGTCTAAGCACCTGAGAACCAAATGGTTAACAGGCTAGATAGAATTACAGGAGAGCTAATGCTGTAGTTCCAGTTCAAGGCTCAGGGCATGAGAACCAAGCATAGTAATGGTGTAAGTTTCAGTGAAAATGTTGGCAGGCTGATGAACAAAAAAGAGGTGATGTTACAATAAAAGTCTGATGGCAGGAAGAGGCCACAATCACCTTAAAGCAATCAAGCCAAAGTTCCTTTTACTCATGGTAAGGTCAGACTTTTTGTTCCAGTCATGGCTTCAATTAATTGGATAATATGCTTTATAGAGGGCAGTCTGCTTTACTCAGAAATGGATTCAAATATTAATCTCATTCAACAGCACTCTCAATAGCATGCCAATAATAACATGATCACCAAATATCTGGGCACTCTGTGGCCAAGTCAATTCAATACACAAAATCAACACAAAGAATCAACTATTAGGTGGCAAAGTAGAAATGTTTAGTAGTTTGGAGTTCAAGAGAAATGTTAGGACAAGTAATATGAATTACAGAATGGGCAGCATATATGTGATATATAAAACCATGTGACCGGATGTGTATTTCTAATTAGAGACTTGTGCCTGGCTCATTCTAGGACTAGGTAAAAAAAAATGAAAAGAAACAAGTAAGTTTGACTGAAAAGAATTATTTGTTGAGGTAGGAGTGCCATAAAAGAGTTTTACCTTTTGAGTCAAGGTAAGAGTGATTCAAGAAGTAGGGAATTAATCAAATGTGTTGAATACTGCTTGTACATTTAATGGGATGAGACCTAAGAAAGGACTACTAGGTTTGTCATTATAGCAATAATTTTGCTGAACAGTATCCAGTCTCTGATCTGATCCTGCAAAACATCCCAAAATATCCTCAAGTTTGTCAGTGCCAGGACAACACTGGACTTAGACTTCCTTGCTCTTTTTTTTTTTTTTTTTTTGAGTCAGAGTTCAGGCTGGAGAGCAATGGTGTAATCATAGCTCACTCTAGCTTTGGCCTCCTGGGCTCAAGTGATCCTCCCACCTCAGCCTCCCAAGTAGCTCCCTGCAAACATGATTATATGTATTGGTCCATTTTCATACTGCTATGGGACTGGGTAACTTATAAAGAAAAAGCAGTTTAAGGGACTCACAGTTCCACATGGCTGGGGTGGCGTCATAATCATGGTAGAAGGTGAAGGAGGAGCAGAAGCACATCTTAGGTGACAACAGGCAAGAGAGCACATGTAGGGAAACTGCTCTTTATAAAACCATGAATCTCATGAGATTTGTTCTCTCTCACAAGAACAGCACAAGAAAAACCTGCCTCCATGACTCAATTACCTCCCACCAGGTCCCTCCCATGACACATGGGGATTCTATGAGCTACAATTCAATATGTGATTTTGGCACAGCCAAACCATATCAGTTTAGTCTCATGAGAAATGCCATATCATAAACTGTCTTAAAGAAAAAACAATATCATGAACTGTGGAGACATATGACTATTAGTTCTCTTTCTTTCTTTTGAAGTTTTGCATATGTGACATGCAAGCATGTGATGGGTCTACAGTCTGCCTACTCATGGTTTGAAGGTGATTCATAAAAATCTCAATGTATAGTCCTCCTATCCACCCTACTACATGTGCTCCCTGCTTATCACTGTTACTTTAATGGTAAAAGAAAGTAGAAATAAAATTTATTCTCTGTTAGGGCCGAAGCCAAAGTGGTATCTATGACACTATTTTGAAGACTCAATTACATATATTCACTCTATTATGGGAATTATTCTGTATTTCATGGTATATAAATGTCAGTTACAATGAGATCTCTCATTTTTTGAATTCCTCAATTATTTTAGTTGTTTTGTATTCATGAACAACTACCACACATTTAGTTTATTCTCCATGATATGGAAGACTCTTTTCAAGGACACTTATATTGGTGCCTTTTTTCCCCCATAAAATCTGCAGAGGTTAGAAATTTTGATTAATGTTTCAAGTCACTTTCTCACAATCTGTATATGTATGGCAAACAAATCAGTATCCTTCGTGATTGAATATTTAGATTTAGTCCTTCACAAGAAACTTAGCCATTGAAATTGATTTCTTCTTGGTCATGTTTTCAGTAACAGTTCCTTGCAACTTCTATAATTGGATATCCCTCTTAAAATTCTATGTTGCCTTTCTCAAAATCTTCAATTGCTAATCATGAACAACTCCAGGAGAGTGATATTACCTCTCATTGTTTTTTCTGATTTGTCTAATTGGTCTCTTACTGATTTAGATTTAGATTTCTTTTCACTGTATCCTGAATCCCCCTGGAAAAAAGAATAAGCAAAGTTTGCATATTTGTTTCTATTGATCACGGTGCATGATTCAATTGTTTTGACAAGGTATTACTCATTAAAAATAGGATAAATGTGTAAATTAGGTCAATCCACCACATTAGAATTTATTTATTTATTACATGAAGTAGAAAATATGCATTTAATGATGGTCTTATTTTCTTAGCTCTTAAAAGCTACAGGTCAGGGATAATGTTTTATTTTGTATTTTGTTAGAATGCCTGGTACAGAGGTGACACTCAGAAATGCCAGTTTTGTTAATTTGAATTGATGAATTCAATTCTGGATTTAAATTCTGATTATTATTCTCCTGTAGTCCAGATAAAGAAATGGAAGGAGTATTTCTTCCATGCCTTTTCAAATATATAAAAAGTGTGAATGTGGGACTAAAAAGCTTCTATTCTATTAAGTAGAAAGCATTTAAATTATGCCTCAACAATTCTACAGTAATGATGACAAATTTCTTAAGAAGTCACTGATAACTTAAAGGATGTGGCACAAACCTAAAGGCGTTCTCCATTATAAACATAAAGTTGGATTCCAGAGCCTTCCCGAACCTTAGCTTCTAGTATCCAAAGACTATGAAAAGAATCCTAATCTAAAAAAATTTATAAAATGATCTAGATATGTCATTTCAATCTATGACTGAGGAAACTATGTTTCAGTGATATAATCCTCATAATAATTAATCCTAATCCTAATGTAATGCCCACATATTGGACATTGCACAGATAATGGCATATTGTATGTACTTAGAAAATATATGCATTCTAATCATTATTTTCTTAATTTCTATAAGTGACAGGTTATAATCTAAAATTACTGAGTTTAGTAATTTATTAATTAGTAACATTTTCTCTTAGTTCAATGTGTGAATTTCAGTTTTACCTTCAATTTTTGTTTTTTTGTTTTAACCTAATTTTAGATTAATATTTCAAATATTTAGCTTTATATGTACTATATGATTAGTGAGATGCATAATTTGAATCAATAAAAATTAAATGACTATGCTTAGGACATAATTCTATAATTTACTTTAAAAAAATTCTTCTCTCAAAACTGACATTATAAAAATAGCAGGATAATACAATTTGAGGCACACAAAACTAATTTTATTAGTTACTTATTATTTTAATTTTTTGCTGATTGTACATAAGCATTTTAATAATTTATGAATCTCATATATTTGCAATATTTTGATGTTTTTGTTTTTTCTTTGTCCATAATTAAAAATCAAGCAATATTCAAATCTTAAGATATAGTAATATATCATAACAGTTATTTAATGAAATAAGATATAATAGAGATATAATAAAAGATATAATAGATTGAGAAAATAATAGTACAGCTTTATATTTTATAGAAACCAATGTTACTTAGAATAAAGTTTAGAAGGTATACAAATTTATATATTAATGACTAAATTCCACACATGCTATATTTTTCTCATTATTTTCATATGAAAAAATAGCAATATTTGCATGTTCATCAATGTGACCCTAACAATGAATGATTATGACAAAACTGTAGCTATTCCAAGTTCAAAAACAGAATTATGCATTACCAAAATATGGGTGAAACATACAGTACACTGTATTATATATATATTACATTCAAAATTGTTCAAATATATAACATGTAATAATACATATAACATATGTAAATATATAAAATATGTAAAAATATATAAAACATAAAATATAAAAATTTGAAATATCTGTGCAAAAGTTATCAAAAATATTAGTAAATTTTTGAAATTAGCTTGAGTATATTGATGTTTTTTGTATGTCAATATACTCTACATATGCATGAAGTATATTTTTGTTGTGCAAGAAAATATTATTAAAGTGGAATAAAAATCTGTGAAAGCTCAATTCTAAACTGAGGAAACAATACAGCTCATGTAAAACTTCTTCCATATGCACAGCAATATATTTGGAAATTAATTACATTTGGCTCATAAATATTTAAAGTATTTTTGTATTTATGAAATTAAATAAGGAATAACACTTAGGTATAATTTCAGCATTGTTTTTGTAAATGCCTGCTTTCAATCATATAGAAAATTGCCCCTAAAAAATTTCTGATATTTCTAATGCATGTTTTTACCAGCAAATTTTTCTTTACTCAAGAAGTAGACCTTTTCACAACATTATTATGATAGCTTAATTATCCCCATATATATTATTATAATGTAAATCTATTTTAGTAGGTTTCATTTCTTTGAACACAGCCACCTTTGTGAAACACTGTTGTCAGATTATAGAAAAAGGTATTTTCTTTTTAAATGTTATATTGTACACTGAATTATTATGTGAAATATTATTTAAAATAGTTTAAAGAATATTTAAATTTTTATTAATTTAAATTTTTTTATTATAAAAAAATTTTCATTTATGGAGCATGCAGAAAGCAAGTTATTTCTTTGCCTCTAACAAATAAATCTTGACATATTTTGAAAAAAATGTTTTTTCCCTTTAAAATATAATATACAGAGATTTTTTTATTTTATTTAAAAATTATTTGAGAGAATTAGTTATGTCACTGCAAAACATCGGCTTTGTTTAAAGAGTACTTAGAGTTTTGTTAATTTAAAAATTTCTACAACTTAAAAAAATTCTTTTTATCTATGCAAGCACACAGTTGGCAGGTCTAGGTAAATGACAAGATTATGTGTAAAATTTAAAATGCATTGTATTGTAAACAAACAAAAAAAAAGGTTTCCATTCATGTAATTGTGAAGATCTAACTAGAAAATTAAGTCTCTCAACATGTTGACAATTCTCTACGCATGTCACTGAGAAAGATATGAAGATTGATTCAAGGAATTAATTTCTCAGAAGTGAAATATTTAACATAAATTTAAAGTGCCTCTAGGCCAGGCATATTCTGGTATCTCTTATCGTGAATAAAGAAAGAAGGGCCGGACGCGGTGGCTCACGCCTGTAATCCCAGCACTTTGGGAGGCCGAGGCAGGTGGATCACGAGGTCAAGAGATCGAGACCATCCTGGTCAACATGGTGAAACCCCGTCTCTACTAAAAATACAAAAAATTAGCTGGGCATGGTGGCGCGTGCCTGTAATCCCAACTACTCAGGAGGCTGAGGCAGGAGAATTGCCTGAACCCAGGAGGCGGAGGTTGCAGTGAGCCGAGATCGCGCCATTGCACTCCAGCCTGGGTGACAAGAGCGAAACTCCGCCTCAAAAAAAAAAAAAAAAGTGCCTCTAAATGGCCCAGTGATGTTTGCCAATCATTCTATTTATTCTTATTAAGCTGCATAGTTTCTATATTAGTACCTAATTCAAACCTTTTATCACCATCCTTAAAAGCCTTCTCCAAGCCTTTTGCTTTAGCATAAAGCTTCAGTTCCTGATTTATTTTTGGGTGCAAATTAATGATTTATGCTTACTCAACTTCCCTTTTTTCTGCCTAATTTTTTTTATACATTATATTCATCTTCGAATTTTCTGATGGGTCTTCTCTTGTCTACTTTCTCCCGAGGCTTTTGCAAGAGAATTCTTTTACTAGTTTTTAAAATCACTTATCATTTTACCCTAGTAGGTTTTTGATTAGATAATTCTCTTTATCATGGATTTTTCTTTCTATTAGCTCTTTTATTCTAGACAAAACTCAAGCCCCTCATGTCCACAAACTCTTCATATTCCTATGTGTACAAGGGGCCTCCACAACACATTTCTCATCTATTTAAATCACTATAAGCTATTTTCTTGTCCTTACCTTCTTGCTAAAATTCCTGTCTTATGAGCTACAGCTACGTGTATGAAATTAAGAAAAATGGTGGATATAAGGATAATGAAATGGAGAATCATAGAAAATAAATGTGTCTGAATATTTATTATGACAAATGTATTAACAAAACATGTATTCAGAAACTGACTCCCATGATTTCTAGTGGGGTGAAGTTGTGCAAATTATAAAAGTAAGCTAAACCACAGTTTCCATTTCTAAAAGAGTAAATCAATACTAGTTACTATGCTTTTTTTGTTAGTTAATTAAAATAAGGCATGTAAAGATCTTATCACAGTGCCTACAAAATAATAAGCATTATTTAAATGTAGTTGATCACATATATACAGCATATACAAAATCCATTCCCATTTTCCATTTCACATGTTTGCTGTATATATGTGTATATGTATTATATAGTGTATGAGTATAATCTTAAGACTATGGAATTTTTAAAACATATTTTGTTGGTATTACCTAACTGAAATGAGAACTAATTTAAGTTAAAAACATGATATTCAGTGTCTCTGGAATAAATAATAAATACATTTGTTTCTGTTAATGATTATATTAAATCCACATTTCTACATACAGAAATAAGTTATTAACAATTATGGGCAGAAAACCATATCTTTTTATCCACTAATAAACAAACTTAAATGCTGCCTTATTGTGTGATTTTCAAGAATGGTAAATTCCTGCATTTATCTTTTTTTTAAATTATGTACTATGTTTTTATATTTTTTGCTGCATATAATTATGAATGAAAGGGGTTCCTGTCAAAAAGAGAGAAATACATAATTTATATTTCACCAGATATGCAGGTATTAATTTAAAAATTTTTAAAATATTGATGCTATATCCTCACTTTATTATATCATTAAGGAGAATATGTCTCTATGACCAGAAGTTTACCCTCACATAAGATTATAGCAGAAAAGGCAGTTTCCTATATAGGCCAGTTGACTAGGGTAATTGCAGTCAAACATTGCAAGGTCACGATATGGCATTTCTAACACAGGACTCATTATATACAATCTTAATGAGTCCATCTGCAATAGCAATGGTATTATATTTTCCAAGTTCTATTATATGTATGAGTGTATTAAATTCCGCAGGTACATCGTAATTTAGAAATCTAGTTTCTAATATGGCAATGTAGAAGAAAGACAATTTGAAATCAGATTCTATGAATTATTATGAAAATGTATTTAATCTGTGACTACCATATTACGACATGATTCATGTCTTGGTACCATGCATTTTAGCATTTATTCATAAGAGTTAGTTTTACTAGTAGAAACAAAGAAATTAGGAGTTGTTAGTGTCAAATCATCCATGGATTCTTTACTGTTTTGGGGATCATGAAACTGTGTCTCTCATAATAGCTATCTATAATTTTTGAATTAAAGTTCAGGCATGCATAAGAAAAGATATTTTCCCCAAGCTGGCATAAGTAATGGTAGAAAGGGAACCATGGAAATTCCATGTGTACCTAGTACCTCTCCACCTCTCCAACCACGAATACACAGACCCACACAAACAACATACACACACACACCAGCAATGTTTTCTGCCTTAAAGATTTCAAGAGCTAAATGCTTCCTCTCTTTATTTCCATTTCTGGTCATATCTGTCAGCACAAAAACTTGAGCTCCTGTTCATGAGAATCCATTCCCATTTTCCATATGACTTTTGGTAAAGTCTTCACGTTTTTTTCTTTTTTCCTTTTTTTTTTTTTTGAGATGTAGTTTCACTCTTTTTGCCTAGGCTGGAGTGCAGTGGCGGGTTATCAGCTCACTGCAACCTCCGCCTCCATGTTCAAGCGATTCTCTTGCCTCAGCCTCCCGAGTAACTGGGATCACAGGCGCATGCCACCACGCCTGGCTAATTTTTGCAGTTTTAGTAGAGACAAGGTTTCTCCATGTTGGTCAGCCTGATCTCAACTCCCACCCTCAGGTAATCCGTCCATCTCGACCTGCCAAAGTGCTGGGATTACAGGCATGAGCCACTGCGTCTGGCCAGTCTTCACTTTCTCTCTCCTCCAGGAGTGTCCAAAGTGCCTTCCCTGTAAATAAGATATAAGAAATAATCCTGCCCCCACAGAGAGGTTGTAGTTTTGTTCTTTTTGTGTAGTAAAACCTTCAACATTCCGTGTAACTCTTCTGGGTAGTGCAATTCTTCCACAAGTCTGAGGATTAGCTGAATAATTTGCTATTTCATTGATCTCATAGGCGGTATAGCCAAGTAAACTCATCCTGAGAATTTTACTTTACTGAAATTGGGTGTCATTAAGCCAAAGGTTAGTCTTTGTGATTGTTTTCATTGAGGATTTCCTGTATTCCAAATACCACCTGAGGGCCTTGTCAGCATTGCTAAGATTAGTTTTTCATGTCTAAGGCCTTCATTTTGATGACCTGATGCCCACCAGTAAGCTGAGAAATACAGTCTCATCTTTAGGGAAGATTTTATGGACAAGGTGGAGGCGCTCATTTCAAGAAGAAGCAATGTAAAGGAAGCTACATTTATTTAAATTATAAATTTGAATTTCATTTTGTACTGCAACAGAAGCCAATCAATCTTCACAGGCAACAAAGAGTGCGAAGCGTGTATGGTGGAATCAGCATTTAAATGTGATGCAGTTTTATAGAAGCGCTTGTTTTAAGAGCTCCGAAAGACTGATTAACTAAAAGTGCTTTATGTGAAAGTATTTTAGCTTCAGTAAGTTTTACATGGGCTACAATCTAAGTGTTATATGTGCTTAAGAAAGCAAATTTGACAGATGCATAATAAAAGATATTTTAAAATGCATATTTCTTTGTGATAGACTCTAATACAGGTTATCAGAAGTCAGTTTATTATTTCTAAACAAGGTATAAATTTTGAAAATTATTACAGACTACAAAGTGGAGATAATTCATTTTTCTATATATGCTGTGTAAAATACATAAAACAGATTATGTTTTAACTATGCAATTTCTTTGCATAGTTTTTTTTCTGAATTAAATTTAAACTGTTAAATCTGGATAGTGAACCCTTGGAGGCCATAAGAACCCAGAATAGTCAATTAAAAAACAGATATGAAGTGGTATGGTATCCTCATACTCAACCTCAGACTCCACATGGAAAATGATCCTCTCTCTGTGTACCCAAAGCCTGGAAATAAATGCAGAGAGAGAATACGACCTTGGTAGACAAGTGAACTTTAAGTAAACAGGAAATATTTATCTTCTACTGAAAAGCCATGGTTTTTTTTTAATAGTTATTTTTGTACTCCAGTACATTACATAAATGCTGAATTTGAGGCACCATGCTTGCAGCAAATGAGAATCTGGCATCTAAAGATTGCCTTTGTTTCTGACCTCTATTTACATGGCTTTAGGCAAATTTCTTAACATTAATCTCAACCTCAGCTTCCTCATATTTACAATGAATGACAATAATTATAAAATACATGTATATTTAAAGTTAAATTTAAGTGCTTAGGAGGTACTTAGCATACAGACTCCTCTGTTATTTGAGGAGCTCTCGTTCTATAAGTCTTGAAAAAACACAGGGACCAATCTTCTTCCAAAGAAGTTATATCAAACCTGTTATTTTTTTCTCCACAATTCTGTAATCTAAAGTGTGAGTACATACATTAGTTTTGATCTTCCAGATATTTACACCTGGGTGGGACTTTGCATACTGAACGTCTCAATGACTCAGGAGCAAGTAAGAAAGCTCTTAAAGCGTCAGGGACTGTAAGACATACCCAGGAGGAGCTGCAGGAGTGGACTTGGCAATCCATCTGTGACAGAAGTGGTATCCAAAGTTGGGTGTCTTTGCTGTGATTTTTAAACCTCAGGCTGTCTCAATTCTGTTAATTTCTGTCTATTTTCTAAGACTATTCATGAATCATCTAATGTCCTCCAAAAAATCATTCTGCTAAAAACCTTCAAGTCTATTTCTGTTGTTTACAACTATCAACCATAACTGACATATTTGGTCTTCAGAGTACAGTGAGAAAGATGAAAGATATAGAAACTCTAATGTTCTTTGATATAATGATTTTATGTGAAATATTGTATTTTTAATTTAAACAGTTTTGCTCAACTATAATCTGTCTAACTTCTTGTTATGTTCAGTGAGTCCCTTCCCTATTAACTAGAGACAGTATATTAGTTTTCAATAGCTGCTGTAAGAAATTGCCACAAATTTAGTAACTTAACACAAATTTATTACTTTAATTTTTGAAGAAAAGAAATCTGAAATGTGTCTCCCTATGCTAAAATTAAAGCATCAGCAAGGTTGCATTTTTTTCTGGAGGCTGTAGGGGTGAAACCATTTTCTTTCCCTTCTCAACTTGTAGAAGCGCCCATATTCCTTAGCTCATTAACCTCTTCATCCGCCTTCAAAGCCCAACTACAGCAGGTTGAGCTCTACTCACATTGCATCACCCTAATTTCCTCTTTTGCCTCTTTCCTCCACATTTAAGAATCTTTGTGATTGCACTCAATTTTTTTCAGATAATTCAATATAATCTCCTTATTTTAAGGCTAATTGACTAGCAACTTTAATTCCATCTGCTACATTAATACCACTTTATCATGAAAAGTTATACATCACTTGTTCCATGGATCAGAATATGGATATCTCTGGAGGACCATTATACTGACTACCATAAACTCTGATAAAAGATTTTTTGTATGTTTGTATGTTCAATATTACATGAACAGGTATAGAAAAGATAAAGAATTTAAGGCAGGTTAAATATAAGATATTTACTTAGTCTATAAATAATAATTTTAACCAATTTCACACATCTTAGTTTATTCATTGGGTAAAACATTTTGTTTACATATTTTTTTTTTAAATTTAGTGATCAGATGGAAAAGGGTTCAAATGTGCTTTCAACAAGGCTGTACAGCGATTCTGGAGAATGTCATCATGTGACTACATAATTTTTTTAACTAAAATTTATTTTGGAAGTTTGTAAATAATTTTTACAGGTACAATTGAAAAGGTAACATGTCATTTTGTGGCTATTGAAATTTAAGTAATGGAGACAGGAGTTGTAGAAGAGATAGGATCTTAGGTATTACGTGCCTGTAGATAATTTCTCCTTTTTTTTTTAATAACAATGCCAATAGAAACAGGGGAATATGGAGAAATAAGGTGTTTTCTACCAAGAGGAAAACAATGAAAAAGCTATTTTAGGGCCAAATAAATTGAAGTCCATTGAAATTAGTGTATATGAAGTTAATTGGATATGTAACTATTGAATCTGGTTTCTATTACAAACAAGAAGCATATTGTGAAATATGGAAGAATACATGACATTAAAACAATAAAACATTTTGGGTCATCAAACAGGCAACTGAACATAATTATTTATGAAAAAAAAACAGCTACTTTATTAAACAGAATTACTGAATAATTTAAAATTTAACAATGTTTCTCTACCAATCATCTTAAATATTTCAAAACCACGTTTCCTGTTTTTCTTTTTCTCTTTTAGCTCTTGTCTAGGGTCTACAAGAAAAGTCCCTTTGTCACTTATATTTCTATTTGTGAGACAGTTTTTCATAATGTTTAAAAATTATACCCATTTTAAAGAGAAGGAAAAAATGTGAGTTTAAAGGAAAACTAAGCCCACCTAATGAATCATTGTGGTATCAATGCCTGAAGTGCCTGAAAGGATAACTAATATCTTTCACAATTTCATAGACAGTCTCTACTCTTCTTTCAAAATGTTTTTCATAAAGCAATGACAACAAATTAAAATTAAATTCTGCATTTACTTATTTACTTTGCTGCTTTTGTTTGATGGTTCCAGAAATATTAGAGTAATATTTTCACTGATATTAATATATTAGTATGACTATATTTAGATTTAAATGTACTTGTGTAATTAATCTACAGACTCATGTACTTGTGTAATTGGTCTACATACCTTACATTTTGTATTTTTAATTTCTTGGGAAATCTTCTGTACATGGAAAATAAAAAAATTATTACTATAAAAATAATTTATTTTGTTACTTGGTAGTGATTGTGATTTTTGTATTGTGTGTATTGTGTGTAGTTTTTATAAGTTCATTTCTGTTTTAAACATTTTAATATTTATGATTAGTACTTTTTAGATTATCACACTTTAGCACTATTTAACAATTGGGATATTTATTGATATTTAAAAACATAAACTCCTACACCAGCATATTATGCACACAATATTACATAAAGAAGAAATATGGCTCAAAGGAGATCAATCTCTTGGAATATTAAAATGAAATGGAAGTTATGGAATGAGATTATGTGAGTTTCAGGTTCAATCTTTATGAACATGTATGCAGGTTTTCACCAAAGGGCATTTTCCTTTTCCAGAACTCTAGATCAACACAATAGGTTAAATCAACTGACCTCATCCTAAGTTCCTCCAGGTGATTTTATTTTCTGCAGTATTCTATTTAACCTCTAATCTATTTTTTAGGAACTCTCTAACCTTCTCCAACAAATGCACAAGGCTTTAGGGATATTTGGAGTTTGTTACTATTTGTTTTTAATTGATTGGTATTTTCTTTAAATAATAAAAAAAAGAGAAAACAAATTTATGTGAGCACTCTTTACACAGTACACTGAGTGGTCAGTGAAGGTTAACTTTACTGTCTTGTATACTAACCAAATTGTTTTAAACTAAACTACTAATGAAATTTGTTGATAAAATTTGAAGCCACATTATCAACTGAGAAGAAGAAATCAGGATATTAGGCTGGAGTAATAACAAGCAATGAGGGTAAAGATAAATTTAGAATTTATAGTTGCAATTTTAAATAGAAACAATGTATAAGATGAGGTCATAGAAAGCGTAGATTGCTAAATGGAGGAAATAAATGAATGATGTTTTTGGAAGTGCAATTTTTACAACCACTACTACCAATCTTTGGTGCTACTGTATAGAAGAAAACATTCTTACAATTTTCAGATATAAGAAGTTATACCAGTCTATCAGATAATTTTAAGTCAATTTAAAGAGACCTAAAATATGGGCCTATACTCTCTCTCTCTCTCTCTATATATATATATACACACATATATATGTATATATATTCATACATATATATATATTCTTAATAGAATACTATATTGTATATATTGTATATTGTATATATTGTACAATACTATATTGTATATATTGTATATATAGTATACTATATTGTATATATAGAATATATATACTAGAATATATGTACTATATTGTATATATAGAATACTATATATGTATATATATTCTTAATAGAATACTATTATAGTACAATACATTATAGTATTCTATTAAGAAAACAAAACAAAACAAAACAGGAAAATATCAGCTGTTGATTGCTACTTAATGGTGAAATGCTGGAATGCATTCCAAAGGATAAGTTTTATACAGAGAAACTTATATGAGTGAAGAAATTATACATAAAAAATTCTGATCTGTTTGCATTTAGTATATAATCCATAGAACAATTGCAGTCCTTTGTTAAATTTAACTTTTATAGACTGATCAACTACAAGCTCTTCAAAGGTTTTTGTCTCATGATTAGTATGCCTGACATATAATAGGCTCTAAATAAATATGTGCTAGATGAGTTCACATTATAACTATAGTTGCCATTGTAGTGAAACAGAATGGCTTAAAATAATAGCATGGGCTTAGGTTTTTTGTTTTGTGATGTTTTGTTTATGCCATAGTTCCTTGCAAGAAGGTAAAACACTTGTAAGATATCAAACATTTAGAAAATTTCCACATGAGATACAATAACTAACTCTAATTAAAATAATATGTTAGAACATATTTCATTTAAAACACATCTTTTGGTATGTATATATGCACATATATATATAATTTTCAAGAAAGATTAATCTCATTTGAAATGCAATGAATTTCCTCACATAAGTAAGTTTTCCAATTAGGATTTATATTGAAAAGCAGTATAGTTTTCCAATTATATATGCATTATAAATGTGTGTTTAGAAAATTGATATTGTTACGGATCTTTGAGGTATCATCATCAGCCGGAAACCTCTTTGGCCATTGATGCCTTTGCCCAAGTTTTGCTCTGGCCTGCTGGGCTCATTCCACCCACTTGGCCTGACAGGTTGTGAGCAGCAGGACAGATATGTGAGCAAGCAAGCACAAGGTCCAGCCATTGTGCATAGCCAGGCATGGCAGCTGCAGGGTGGGAAGCTCCAGGCACCAGCATGGGCGTCGGCTTACTGTGAGACTGTTGGATCAAACATACTGCAAGCAGCTTCCACGGCTGGCACCAGGGAACGCTGTGGTGCCCAGAAGCTGAGAGACACCAGAAACCACAGAGCCCCGGAGAGGGCATCACAGCCCTGGCTCTGGGAGCTCTTAAGCCTGGGTCTGCCAAAGGGTCGCAGCTCTTCTCTCCTTTCTTCTCTCCCTCTTTTCATCCACAACGTGGCAAGCAAGGGGCATGTTTCAGCCCTGTTTGTGTTACAACTCTTTTAGCCACACCATTCGGCACGTTCCAAGTTCTTGTCCTGTGTCCAGAAAGAAGGAGGTAGGGAGACAAATGGAGAGCGAGCAAGGAGAAGAGGAGCTTTATTGAATGACAGAACAGCTCAGAGGAGACCCAGAGTGGATAGCTCCTTTCCACAGGTGCGGCGTCCCAGTAAGTGTTCAGCTCTCAGCAGAGAGGAAGCCCACAGTGGGTAGCTCCTCTCTGCAGCTGGTAGCCCTGATGTCTGCTCAGCTCTCAGCAGAAAGGAGACACTGGAGTGGTTATGGGGCAGGAGGCAGAGGAGCCTCCCAGTCCCCGAGAGCACAGAGATGCCAGGGAGCACAGTATGGCTGGGCAGCTGCAGCTGCACCCAGAAGAGAGGGGCTGTGCTCCTGCTCTCTCCCAATCCCCAAGAGCACAGGGATGCCTGGTTCCAGAGCTGCGGCTGGGTGGCCACAACTGCAGCCAGGGAGCAGGAGCCTCCTGCCCTGCCAACTCACAAGGGGACAGGGTTTTCACCTATTCCCAGCTCCCTCCAGCTCTGTGGGGTATACAGCCCCAGCTAAACCTCTCACACTTTAGCCAGTGTCACAGCAGTGTCCTGTCCAGATGGGCTGCCGCTGCCATCAATCCCATCTCTGAATAGGTATATCTAACAGCTTCATGCTGACACGGGGCGTGGTTTTGGGGAAAATGGCAGTCAGATCTCTCTGAGTCCTATCTATAGGTTCCCAGTAAAAGGGAAGTCATGGAGGGGCAGAGAATTCTACAACCAGTTTTCACAGACAGAGAGAGAGAAGCCAGAAGTTCAACTGGTAAGAATTTTTACCCTTTTGCAAGCACGTCAGGTTTCCCAGTTCCCTTCCCCCAAGCTATGGAGCCCTATCCATCCTGGAGTCCTGTGAATGGGAGGCAGACAAAGAGTTTCTCTGCATGCTTTAAAATCGTCCTTTCTCAAGAGATTGCTCAGTTAGAAATTAAACTTTTGTGCATTCGAGGGGAGTGTCCTTTGGTACAGAGACACGATTACCCATCTGCGAAGAGAGGACAGAGGAGGAAGGAGCAAACAGCATGGAGGAGCTCTGCAGTGGGTACCTAGTCTTTGCAGCTGGTAGTCCCAAAGTCTCCTCGGCTCTCAGCAGAGCAGAAACCCCGGAGTGGGTAGCTCCTCTCCACAGCTGGTAGTCCAGACTCTACTGAGCTCTCAGCAGAGAGGAGAGCCTGGGGTGGGTAGCACCTCTCCGCAGCTGGTAGTCCCAACCTCTGCTCAACTCTCAGCAGAGAGGAGGTTCTGGAGTGTGTGACTCCTCTCTGCAGCTGGTAGTCTTGATGTCTGCTCAGCTCTCAGCAGAGAGGAGACCCTGAAGAGGATAGTGCCTCTCCAAGGGCAGGTGGTCCAATCGTCTCCTTGAGTCTGGCTGATTCCGGGGGAAGCGTTAGAGCGAAGGAAGTGCATGCTGACTGGTTCAGGGGAGGCCATGGGAAGGCCCAGAAAAAGCACAAGTTCCCATTCTCGTCCATCAGCCCAGGCCCCCCGGCTTCACCCTTCCCTGGCCTGAAGGTGGGGCTTCACAGGGGACCTGCTTCTTTTCACTCTGGAGCCTATCTGCCTTCCAGCTGCCATTGCCTAGGTTGTTTGTGCTGAGTGGTATCTGCAGGCCAGGTGCGAGGTTGCCCTCAGCCCCCTCTCAGCCTCCCTCCTGTGGTTGTCGGTGCCCGAAGTCTGGAGGCGGCTGAGGCGGCTAAGGCGGCAGGGGTGGGACGTGTCAAAGCTGCCCTGAGCACATGAGCAGCTGGCCGGGTCTTGACAGCGCCTGGGCTCAGCCTCTATTCTGCTCCAAGGTCAGAGGGGTGCTAGGAGCCAGAGAGGCCAGACGCTTAGAGCAGGCCCTTCCCAACCTGCGGAAGCAGGGGCGATTCTGGTCCCTGAAAGCACAGAGACACCCAGGCCAGCAGCTGTGGTCGGGGCTGCAGCTGCACTCAGAAGGGCAGGGCTCCTGTCTGGGCTGGGCTCCCGAGTATTCCTGGCCCTCAAGAGCACAGAGATGCCTGGGTCCCGAGCCACAGCTGGGAGGCCTCAGCTTTGCCCAGGGAGCACGAGGCTCCTGCCGTGCCAACTCAGAAGGGGCCTCGGCTTCCACTTTTTCCCAGTTTCTGCCAGCTCCCTGGAGTGCAGCCCCCGCAGCACCTCCCCTACTGCAGCCGGCGTCATGGCAGTGGCGCTCCAGACAGTGCTGCTGCCATCAATATTTTTCACAAGGTAAAATTTTCTCAATGTTAAAATTCTTGTTGATGTAATACTTTTATAACTATAAATTAACTAGAAAATGGGTGATGTGTTTGCTCCTGCATCAAAAAATTTAAAGCATTAAAACTGTGTTCAAGTGCACCTACCTTACATAAAATAAGTTATGATTCCTTGTTGTTGCCCCTACTTTTCTGGCTTTGTCAAATTTTGAGTTTAAGTTCAATGGACTCAGGTTTTTTTTTGTTTTGTTTTAAGTGCAGTTGCAGGATCTCAGATCACTGCAACCTCTGACTCCTGGGTTCAAGTGATTCTCATGCTTCAGCCTCCCGAGTAGCTGGGACTACAGGCACGTACCACTATGCCCAACTAATTTTTGTATTTTTAGTAGAGATGAGGTTTCATCATGTTGACCAGGATTGTCTCGATTTCTTGACCTCGTGATCAGCCCACCTCGGCCTCCGAAAGTGCTGTGATTACAGGCATGAGCCCATCATGCCCTGCTTGGACTTAAATTTTGAAGGGGATTAACTTTATTTTGAGATTTATTTTGAACAATAAGTAGCACAAAGTTTTCAAAATTACATGAAGTTGAATGCAGTTCTGATAATGCAATCTTATAGGCAGTTTAAACTTGAAATAAATTATGGTCCTAAATAAAGATTATGTTATATAAACCAAGAGCATTTTCCAGAATACTTCTAGAATGCAAGATATAGACAACTGTTCCAAATTCTATATATATGTTCCTAGGGAGATGAGTATATGGGACTATCAGTAATTTTCCTTCATACCTAGTATGATGATGTTAAAATACATATCATATTTCAGTTTTTAAAAAATGCATATATTTTGTAAGTATTAGTTATTTTCATTAGCCCTCAAAACAGTTAAGAAATCTAACTTGAAATTTCTGTGTTTATCTTCTTTGTGTTAACTACAAAATGGCAATCCTCAACCTGGGTCCACTGGATGTTACAGTTCATACGTTGATATTTACACCTTCCTAGGGAATAATCTTAAAAGTATTTTCTGTATGTCAGATTATAATTAAGAACTTTTGATCACCTAGATTTAAGAATGAAAGCCAAGAATTTTTTTTTTTTTGAGATAGAGTCTTGCTCTGTCACCTAGATGGGATTGTAGTGGCATGATCTCGGTTCACTGCAACCTCCGCCTCCCAGGTTCAAGTGATTCTCCTGCCTCAGCATACTGAGTAGCTGGGATTACAGGCACCAGCCACATTGCCGGCTAATTTTTGTATTTTCAGTAGAGATGGGGTTTCACCATGATGGCCAGGCTGGTTGGAACTCCTGACCTCAAGTGATCCATCTGCCTTGGCCTCTCAAAGTGCTAGGATTACAGGCATAAGCCACTGTGCCAGGCCCAAATATCATTATAGATTCAATTTTTGAATAAATATAATTATGTATTTTTGCTATAAAATATATTTAAAACCGTAAATTAGTATCTTTTAGTACTGCAAGTTTTTGTGGAGAAGAAAGGATGGCTAATTAGGAGGGAGCATGGTGGTTGAATTAAATGCCTTACATGCTGGTAATATTCTACTTCTTGTCCTGGATGGAGGTTGCCTGGTTACATGATCTTTGTAAAAATCATCAAACTGTATACTTGCAAATTTCTATGTATAAAGTTTTATCAAAATAATGATTGAATTTGTGGAAAAAGATTTGCTTTATATTTTTCTTTCTAATGATTTTTATCTTTTAACTTTTTCAGGCAGTTTTTTAAAGTATTCATTATTCTTAGAGCAGTTTTAAGTTGGCAAAACAGAGAGAAAGACAGAGATTTCACATGTTCTCTCTGGCCTCACACATATATAACCTTCCCCATTATCAATATCCTCTACCAGAATGGTACATTTGTAACAGTTGATGAACCTATATTGACCCATTATAATTGCCCAAAGTTCATATTGGTTTGAATAAATGTATAATGGCATGTTTCCATCATTACAGTATTATAGAGTATTTTTACTGCCCTAAGCATTTCCTGTGTTCCACCTATTCATCCGTCCCTTCCCTGCACTCCTAGCAAACACTAAACATTTTATGTCTCCATATTTTTACCTTTTCCAGGATTTTTATATAGTTGATTCATACAGTATGCAGTCTTTTTATATTGGCTTTTTTGACTTGGCAATATGTATTTAAGTTTCCCTTATGTCTTTTCATGGTTTGGTGGCCAATTTATTTTTAGTGCTAAATAACATTTCATTGTCTAGATACACCACACTTTATGTATCACTTCCCCTGCTGAAGTATATCTTGGTTGCTTCCAAGTTTTGGCAACTATGAGTTTAGCTGTTACAAACATTTATGTGCAGGTTTTTGTATGAACATAAGTTTTCAGCTCTCTGTGTAAACATCAAGGAGTATGACTGCTGGATCGTGGGAAAATGATACATCTGGTTTTGCAAGAACCCACAAGACTGTCCTCCAAAGTAGGTGTACTATTTTGTATTTCTAGCAGCAATGAGAGTTCCTGTCCCTCCACGTTCTCACCAGCATATGCTGTCAGTATTTTGGATTTTGGCCATTCTAAAAGGCATGTGGTGGTCTTCCATTGTTGTCTTAAATTGCATTTCCCTAATGACATATGATGTGGGGCATCTTTTCATATGCCTACTTTAAAAAAAAAAAAAACTTCACCTTTTATTTTAGACACTTGGGATACCTGTGCAGCTTTATTACATGGGTGTGATGTGATGCTGACACTTGGAGTATGGATCCCATCACACAGTACCTACCTGATAGGTAGTTATTTAACTCACTCCTCCCCACCCCAACCTTTAGTAGTCTGCAGTTTCTATGGTTTCCATATTTATGTCAATATGTGCTCAATGTTAGCTTCTACTTATAAGTAAAAACATGCATTATTTGTCTTTCTGTTCCTGTATTAGTACACTTAAGATTATGCTTTCCAACTCTATCCATGTTGCTAAAACGACATGAGTTCATTGTATTTTTATGACTGCATAGTATTCCATGGCATATATGTACCACATTTTCTTTATTCAATCTACCATTGATGGGCACCTGGGTTGATACTATGGCTTTGCTATTGTGAACAGCACAGCAATGAGCATATGAATGCACATATCTTTTTGGTAGAATGATTTATTTTCCTTTCAGTGTATACCCAGTAATAGTATTGCTGGGTAAAGCCATAAGTATGTGTTAAGTTGTTTAAAAAACTTTCAGACTGCTTTCCAGTCCAGGATTGGCAGGACTAATTCACATCCCCATCAACAGTACATAAATATTTCTTTGTCTCTACAGCCTTGGCAGCATTCATTGTTTTTTGACCTTTTAATAATGGCCATTCTTATCTCATTGTAGTTTTCATTTGCCTTTCTCTGATGATTACTGATGCTGAGCATATTTTCATATGTTTGTTGGCCAATTATATGTCTTCTTGTGAGAATCGTCTGTTCATGTCATTTGCCAGTTTTTAATGTGGTTATTTGTTTTTGCTTGTTGATTTAAGTTTCCTGTAGAATCTGTATATTAGGCATTTGTCAGATGCATAATTTGCAAATATTTTTTCCCATTTTGTAGACTGTCTGTTTACTCTGTTGATGGTTTCTTTTGCTCTTCAGAAGCTCTTTAGTTTAATTGTGTTCTGCAGTCTATTTTGGTTTTTATTTTGTTTCTGCAATTGTTTTTGGGGACTTAGCCAAAAATTATTTGCCAGTGCCAATGTCAAGATGAGTGTTTCCCCAAGAACACAAAATCAAATACCGCATGTTCTCACTCATAGGCGGGTGTTGAACAATGAGAACACATGGACACAGGGAGGGGAGCACTACACACTGGGGTCTGATGGGGGGAAATAGGGGAGGGACAGTGGGGGGTGGGGAGTTGGGGAGAGATAGAATGGGGAGAAATGCCACATATAGGTGAAGGGGAGGAAGGCAGCAAATCACACTGCCACGTATGCACCTATGCAACAATCTTGCATGTTCTTTACATGTACCCCAAAACCTAAAATGCAATTAAAAAAATAAAAAATAAAAAAAATAAATAAAAATAAATAAAAGAAGAGTGTTTCCTAGGTTGTCTTCCAGGATTTTTATAGTCTGAGGTCTTACATTTAAATTATTAATTCATTCTGAGTAATTTTTGTATATGGTAGAAGGAAGAAGTCCAGTTTCATTCTTATGCATATGTCTAGCCAGTTATCCCAAAATCATTTATTGAGTAAGGAGTTCTTTTCCCATTGCTTGTTTTGGTCAGCCTTATTGAGATCATGATTGTAGATGTGTGGCTTTAATTCTAAGTTTTCTATTATATTCCATTGGTCTATGTGTTTATTTTCATACTAGGATCAAGCGTTCTGGTTACTGTGGCTTTGTGGTATAGTTGGAAGTCAGTTAGTGTGATGCTTCCAGCTTTGTTCTTTTTGCTGAGGATTATGTTGGCTCTCCAGGTTCTTTTTTGCTTCCACATGAATTTTTAAATAGCTTTTTCTAATTTTGTGAATAATGACATTGGTGATTTGACAGAAATAACTGGACAGTATAACCATTTTAATAATATTGATTCTTCTAATTCATGAGCGTGGAAGATTTACTAGCTCTGATTTCTCTCAATACTGTTTTGTAGTTCTCTTTATAGGGATATTTTACCACCTTGGTTAGCTGTATTTTTAGGTATTGCATTTTTGTGTGTGTTGCTGTTGTAAGGTCCCACCAAAACACAAAAGATCCTCAGAGACTACTATGACCAATTCTATGCATACAAATTAGAAAATCTAGAGGAAATGGATAAATTCCTTGAAGCACACAATATTTCAAGATTGAATCAGGAAGAGACTGAAACCCTGAATAGGCCAATATCAACTTTAGTAATTTAAAAAACCTACCAACCAAAACAAAAACAAAAACAAAAACAAAAACAAAAAAGCCATAGACTAGTGAGATTCACAGTTGAATTCTACCCAGTGTACAAACAAGAACTGATACCAATTCTACTGAAACTACTTCAAAAAGTCAAGGAGGAATGGCTCCTCCCTGACTCATTCTACAAAGTCTGCATCAGCCTGATACCAAAGTTTGGCAGAGACACAATGAAAAAAGGAAAATTTGGGTCAATATTCCTCATGAACATAGACACAAAAATCCCCAACAATATATTAGCAAAACAAATGCAGCAGCACACCAAAAAGATAGTACAACATGATCAAGCAGGTTTATTCCTGGGATGCAAGACTGGTTCCACATATGTAAATCAATAAATGTGATTCACTACTTAGACGGAATTAAAAGCAGAAGCCATATGATCCAATAGAGGCCAAAATCTTCTGAGAAAATCCAACATCCTTAATGGAAAAACCATCAACAGACTAGGCATTGAAGAAACGTACCTCAAAATAATAAAAGCCGTGTATGACAAACCCACTGTCATCAAACTGAATGGCCAAAAGCTCAAACCATTCCCCTTAAGAACTAGAACAAGAGAAGAATGCTCACAGACATGACTACTAGCCTGAGCAATCAGTCAAGAAAGGTATAAAGGGCTTGCAAATAGGACAGGAAAAATCCAAACTATCTTTCTTTACTGACAATATGATTCTGTATCTAGGAAGTTCCAAAGACTCTGCCAAAAGGCTCCTAGAACTGATAAACAACTTTAGTAAAGTTTCAACATACAAAATCAATATACAAAAATTAATATACAACAACATCCAGGCTGAGAGTGAAATCATATGGCCTATTTTCTTTCTGTTTAGCTTATTTTGTTAGGTGTCTGTTAAAGTCTTGGGCTCATTTTTAAATGACGTCGTTATTTTTTTATTTTTCAGTTTCAAGTGTTCTGTATATTTTGTGTAACAATCTGTTATTAGTTGTGTCTTTTACAAATATGTTTTACCAGTCTGTGGCTTATTTTCTTATTCTTTTGACATTATATTTCATAGAGCAGAAGGTTTTAATTTTAATAAAGTTCAGTGTGCCAAATTTTTAAATAGATCTGCCTTTGATAATGTATATTAAAAGTCATTACCATATCTATGAATATCTAGTATTTCTCCTATGTTGTCATCTAAGGTTTTATAGTTTTACATTTTATATTTAGGTCTATGATCCATTTAGAGTTACTTTTTCTGAAGGGTGTAAGGTCTGGGTTCATATATATATTTATTTTGTTTTTTCATAAGGATGTCCAATTCTTTGAACAACATTTGTTGAAAAGACAATCTTTGCTGTTTTATTGTTTTTGCACCTTTGTCAAATGTTAGTTGATTATGTTTATTGAGTTTACTTCTAAGATCTATATTTGGTTTCATTAATCTATTTGTCTGTTCTTTCACTAGTACCACACTGCCTTGACTACTGTAGCTTCTTTGTAATTTTTGATGTTGGGTAGTGTCAGTCCTTCAACTTTGTTCTTCTTCCTCAATGTTTTATTAGCTATTGATCTTTAGAATCAGCTTGTTAATATCCATAAACTAGTTTTCTGGAATTTTAATTGTGATTTTATTGAGCCTATATATCAAGTTGGAAACAGGTGACATTTTAACAATATAGCGTCTTCCTATTTATTAACATAGAGTATCTTTTCATTTATGTTTTATTTGATTTTCTTCATTAGAATTTTATGGTTTTCCTCATTTAACTCTTATTCATATTTTATTATATTTTTATCTAAGTATTTCATTTTTTGGTGCTAATATAAATGGGGTTTTGTAACTAAATTAAAATTCTACTTACTCATTGCTTGTATATAGGAAAGTGATTGGCTTTTCTGTATTAACCTTGTATTCTATAAAATTGCAACAATAGCATTAATTTTGGAAGTTTTGGTTGGTTCTTCAGAATTTCTCCTACAGATCATCATGTCACCTGCTATTAAATACAGTTTTATTTCTTCTGTCCTAAACTATATGCCTTTTACTTGCTTTTCTTGGTGGATTAGCTAGGACCTCCAGTATGATGTTTAAAATGACTGACAACAGAGAACATCCATGCCTTCTTCCTAGTCTTGATGAGAATGCTTCATTTCTTACCATTAAGAATGATGTATGTTAACTGTAGGTTTTTTGTAGATATTCTTTATCAATCTGAGGTTATCCTCTGTTCCTACTATATACTGAGAGGTTTTTTTGTTCTGTTTTTTTTTTTAATCAAGAAGGGGTGTTAAATCTGGTCACAGACATATATATATATATGTATACAGACACATATATATATATATGCTTTTTCTGCATATATTGATATAATAATTTGATTTTTTTAGCCTAATGGTTCATGAACTTATAAAAATCTGGCTTCTATGGGTGTGAATTTGGTGACATCATGAAACATTATGCTAAAATCTATACCTTGCTTTCAATTTAAAAACATGATGAGTTATATAGAAAAGTTTCTATTTCTTCACAGTGAAGGTAAACATGAACCTCCCTCTCGCCCCAAAAAATAAGAATAAAGAAAGAAGAGACAGGATTCAAATTTTGAAACATAGCCATAAGGAGATAGAATAGTACTAACTCATAACATGAAGATAGGCTAGTTCAACTGAGAGGGGCAAAATCAGTATTATATAAATTGTGGAATGGTCCAAAATCTTGGAATTATAAACATCAAGAATGTCGAAATACGAGAGGAGATGATGTTAAAAAACAAGAAAGGTGTTTAAAAGTCCTTTTAAGAAGCAGCATCTCATTTCCTTTTATCTAGGTAAATATCTTTTCCCCAGCAAGTAGAAAAGTAGATTGGTTTTGTTTTTGAGGGAGTAAAAAATACACAGTTATATACACACACACACATATAAGCATGTATATATACAAGTGTGTGTATATACACACAGACATATATGTACATATACACATGTATATATATGGAGGGAAATGACTATTGGCTTTACTCAATTTTAGTCTGGTTGACTTATCCTAGGGAACTCCCAGGTCAATATCAGTAAGTCCTTTTTTCTAGACTAGATATATTCCTCTGAAAAATACCCTCGACATGATGTGTCAATCTTCTAGCTAGAGGGTAAAGCACTGTCTTCCAGCTGGAATCTTAATCGCACATAGAGACCACAGTTATAGAGGGTGAGGGGTTTATTCAGCATTCCATATATAAAATCCACTGTGTATTTTACATATATGTGTGTGTGTGTGTAATTTTTTTCACACACAGTTCATTCAAGAGACATATTAACACATACATATTTTAGAGTGTGTGATGATAAATTAGTAATAAATGAATAGAAATTTAAACAAATGGGACAAAATAACAATTATTTCCTGTTGAAAAATTATTTTTCAATAAAGAATACTCATAAATACTACATTCAATAGATCTGGAGAAAATAGAGACAGGTCTCATTATTTCACACTAGGGAGTCAACAGCTTATGGTCTTCCTTGAAATATCAAAATAAGCACTATGTTATTTATGGATATAGAGGCAAATACATAAATAACTTAAAGGAAATATAGAAGTGATAACTTCTAAGAGTAGGCATAAAATGACTTCCACTTTCTGGTGGCAATGTTTATGATTTTTTTTTCCTCTTAATCTGTGAACATGCATAAATTTGATGAATTAAAAAAATAATTGTAGTTAAACAGAGCTGGAACTAGGGAATTTCTCATATCAAGTTCTACATTTATCAGAGCAGACAGATTATGCCCCAAACAGGTGGCCCATGTTTTGTAGAACAATTTAATGGCCAACCCAAGGTAAAGATAGAAACATTTAGACTACAAGGAAGGTTCTCTTTTTCTGCAGAAAGTGTTCTCTTTCCTGTTAAAAGCACTTAGTTTCCAGATATGAATATAATTACCGGACCCTTTTGTCCAACTATTAACATTAAATACAAGGAATCCAATTTTACTACATGATATATTGCAAATGTATGTGCTTACACCTTAAAAGTAACAAGATAACAATCAGAAAGGTAAATCTATCTTATATAGAGAACTGCAATATAGAATTTATGAGGATGAAAACTTTATGGCTTAAGTTGGCTCCTTAATATTGATTTCCATAAACTTTCCAATTTCTAGTTAAATCAGTCAAGGGAGTAAGGAGCCCCTTGTGGAAATATGCAAAAGAGCATCATGTAGATACTAAAAACAAGTAAACGTTTGTCTTTGATTGTACATACTTGCATGCACAGAAAATTTATATATTTTATCTTTAGAGTTTTATTTTTCATCTGAAGCTTGGTGTTGCCAAGGTGGTAAACAGGAAAAATGTAATCTCTGCTTTCCTGCAAGGTAAATCTTTCAAGGGATGGTGTTTTAATCTTATGCTTATAGTATTATCTTTTCTTGGTTTTTTCAGTTCAGGATTAGCAAACCAGAACCTGTGGATATATCTGTATTCAGTGAAGATAAACACTAGAATTAAACATTGCATCATTTATTGCTACTTACCTTGAATGTTTTAACTCCTAATATAATGAATGGAACAGATGGGATCATGATTTAATATCTCGAAAGCAACCTTCAGGGCCAGCCCCAGTGGTATAGAATTGTGTTTAAATTTAGCTTAGATCATCAAGGAAAGACTCTCCAGTTATAAAGAAAGGAAAGAAAGATGGAAGGAAGGCAAAAAGGAAGGAAGGAAGGGAGAAAAAGCTTAAAAACTAGAGCTTTCCATGATTTCCTCAACAGTGTTATACAAAGTCAATTTCTTTACTTTGAATTAGGAAAGACTAGCGGGGAGAAGGGCAAGGCTAAGGATAGGACTTTATTAAAGAACACCATAAAGCATCTAAACTACTATTCAATTAATACACTTTCTTTACTGCCACTAGGGGCAAGTTGTGACAGTCAGTAAAATGTTAAATGAAATGAATTTAAATAGAAATCTGACTTTCTTTAAGAAAAAATGGGGAAGGAGAAAAGCAGCATTAATTTGGCAAAAGAATTGTTTTTTCTTTAGATTCATTTTTTGTTGTTAATGGTTTGGTCTTTATTAAAAGCCAATATATCATTCAGAAATGATAATAGGCTTTCCTACCTGGCATTATTAATTTCTTGAATAAGGTGTGTTTATTTTAAGACTAAAAATTAATTAATAGCATTCTTTGCTACCTATGGTGCAGAGGTCCACTTTACAGAAAGTTGTCTCCCTGATAAATGAATAGGCAGCTGTAATTTTGTCCTTGGGAAGTATTTCCAGCTATAATCCTGTTAGCTAGGGAAATGTTCACATTTATAACTAAGAATGATATCCCATTTCTTTTAAACAAACTATGACACTGAAATGTCATAACCTGCCAGTGAATTGAGAATGTCATTGTTACATGTATTTGTGAAGGTAATAACAAGTGATAGTACCTTTCTTTGATAGTCACAAATATTAACCGCTCACCAATTATAGCTCATACCTAAGAGAAAATTACAGTTCTGCAATTTGAGACCAGAAGTTTTTTCATTAGTACTAAGGTTCATTCAGGATGAGCTAAAATAGGATTTCCCCTAATGAATTCTACAGGCCAGTTCTCCAACCGCTTTAAGCCTTCTGGGCAATACATTTCTTCTTATACATTTGCTTAATTCTCAGTAGGAAACAAGGCAATAAATATGTGGAAATCATTCAGAAAACAGATTACATATATGTGTATGTGTATAATATATTATAATGTATATAAATATATGTAGTATTTTAGGAAGTCACTTCAATGCTGGTGATGTTTGAACTGATGCTTGGAAATTCAAAATGTGTTTGACTTTTTAGAGTTTTGAAGACAAACATTATTCCTCCTTTGTTATTCTACTTAATATGATCTAACTCTCTTCATTATATTTATTGTTCAAAACAAATTAAAGAATGTCTGTAACCTTAAATAAGCATACCTCTTCATGTAATCAACTTGCCCGTTTGTTTTGAAATCAAATTGTTACAGTTAAATATCTTTTGATCATAAATAAATAAATTCTTGGCCAGATTTAAACAATACATATAAGGTAATTAATCCACAGGGAATGTTACAGATCCCAATGTTGGGCAGAAACTAGAATAATTCATTGGATAAATTAACCAGGGATCTTCATACATTTTAGGTTTTTCCCAATAAATCAACTTCCTTTTTCTTTTTGTGGATTCATTTTCTGAGTAACTTAACTCATAGGACAGAACATGGATAATCCAAATTTTCAGAATTTGAATGTTCAAGCTATAAACTTTTAACCATACAACAACAATTAAAAAATACAATCAAAAACTTAAATTTTAAGTCTATAAATCACTTCATGTTTTTAGGAGATAAATTCTAATTCTCTCAAATAGTCTCCACTGTCTGTCACTGCCAAGTCAGCTATAGTCTGAGGTCAAAGGCATATAGTTATATGTGATTTACGGGGGTTCAGTGCTATGAGTAACAGTCATTTTCCACAGAAAAAGGATGCTTATAAGCCAGGTTAATATTCTAGTAGGTCTGCAGTATTGTTTTATTTTCTGTGGTTTTGATATTTTACAATTGCAAATTATTATTTATTACAAATTATTATTTAAATGGCCAATTAGGGCATATAAATAAGGTACAAAATATTTTGTACTTTACATAGTGAGCTTCCATAGCAAACTTCTGATGCCAAAAATCTGCTATTCATTGAGTTCACTTTAACTAGAATGTTTAGCGATAGGAAATAATTTTCACTTTTAGTTGGTTAATTCTTCTGAAGGCAAACAGGTCATATTTAAGGTTTATGAATGTTTACACAGGAATTGACTATGTCCTCAAGAAGAGCAGAAAAAGGTGTATAATTTTTATCATTTCAAATTATGATCTTAGTCATATGTAGTAAAATATACCAAAGGTTCACATTAAAGCAACACAGATATTACATAAAGCATCTGGTATATGAATGACAGTTACTAATCAGCTGGCATAGAATTATTTGGGTATGCATAACTGAGTAAATTGTATGAACCAAAAACTAATATATATTTAGATAAGCTTCATTTTACAGGTTTCTAAAATGCATTTTTAAAAATTCTATAATTTCATTCATTTTGTTTGGATTCTTTTGATACTTCAGAAGCATAACTTCAAGTATTAGAGTATTATTCCATTTTGAGTTGTACCAAAATAGGTTTAGTTTGAGGTCTGTAATACCGATATGTTCACCAATTTTATTTTCTACTCCTGGAGACACTGAAAAATTATCTTCCTTATTCTTCCTTATAATTATATTTGAGTCATGTAACTGGAGTCTGGCTAAATGTAATGTGGTCAGAAATCATGTGTATCAATCCAAACCTGGTCGTTAAAGAGTTTGCAGGATCCTCCTTATCTCTGCTTTTGCACACTGGCTAGATGAATGCAGAAAATCTAGCACAGGATTTTAAGGAGTCCAGAGGAGAGCAAGGAGCAGCATGAAACAAGAAGATTTTTACCTTCAATTGCCACTGAAGAGATCTGTCCAGTACAGTTATGTAACCATCATCCACTTGTGATTTGAGGGAGACATAATTATTTATGGCATTAAGTCTCTAATATTTGAAATAGTTTATATAATAGCTATTACTTACTGGTTTGACTCATAATAGTATATTTGTTATTATTATTTACATTATAAGAGAGCAACCAATATTTTAAGAGGTCAATGCTTACTCTTTCTGCCTGTAATTTCAAGTTTGTTAATAAGTCATTTTTTGAAAAGAAGTTAAAAATCATGTTGTTCCTTCAATATTATTCTTATCCAATTTTAGATTGACATGCTTTTACCATTGTAAAATAAACATTATGTGAAGGGAAAAAAGTATACTGTCAAAAGAATATACCGTTTAGAAGTTATGGTTTTACTTGTAGTTCTATGATCTACTGGTTGTATGGCCTGAGGCAAGTAATTTTAAGTATATATTTCAATTTCCTCATATGTAACATGAAAACATTAGAGCAGACCCAAGGTCCCATCCAATTCCAAGATTTAATGGTCTAGGACTATCCAGGAGAAGAATATAAATATTATAGTTTGAAAAAAATAAGTGTGGACCAAGAGACGTGGCAGAGATTATACAGTATATTAGTCCATTCTCACACTGCAAAAAGGACATACCCAAGACTGGGTTATTTATAAAGGAAAGAGGCTTAATTGACTCACAGTTCTGCAAGGCTGGAGAGGCCTCAGGAAACATATGATCATGGCAAAAGGGGAAACAAACATGTCCTTCTTCACATGGTGGCAGAAGAGAATGACAGAAGAGAGAAAAATCCCCTTGTAAAACCACCAGATCTCATGAAACTCACTCACAATCATGAGAACAGCATGAGAGAACCACCCCATGATCTAATCACCTCCCATGAGGTCCCACCCCCAACATGTGGGGATTACAATTTGGATTACAATTCAAGATGAGATTTGGAGTGAGGACTCAGGCAAACCATATCATAGACAGAAAACGAAATTGCACAAAGACACAATTTACTATAGTTGTATAAATTCCATGTACAGAAATCTTCATGTATAGAGTTATGTTTAATAGTTTAGGTTATGAGATCAACAGTAACTGATTTCAAAACCAAGATCTGCTATGTGGTCTTGGACACATATCTAAATCTCTCTGTACTTCAGTGCCCATGTTCATAAATGAAAATAATGATAACTTTTTCCTCAGTTAATATTAATGTGAAGATGTGAGAATTGAATGAATTCATATAACACATAAACTAGCATAAAATGCATAAGATATAATCCAAAAATAGGATTTATTTATTAAAATATTTATTAAATAGTTTCATTTCTAAGTCAAATTAAGTTTTTACATCTGTTTGTCAATTTTCCTTTAATTTATCATGTAAACTTGTCAAATCATTTTATGTCTCCATGTCTCAATTTTCTAATCTGTGAAAAAGAAAGTCAAACTAAAATATCTGGAATTATCTCCAGGTGAAAACATCTAGAAATGGCAAAATATGTAAATTAGGGAAATACTACAAAATTACTACTGTTTTTTCCCTTTATCATTGTTTCAAGCACCTGAGGAAAATAGCATATACATTAATCTTGAAAAGAATCAAAGTTTGTCTTAATTTTTAAAAAGTATTCAAAATGATTTAAAAGATTTATTTAAAGAAAGGCATAAATAGCAATTGACTTGATAGTAAATATAACAATAGTATATTGTGAGTATGAAAAATTTATGATGTTTCACAGATTTACTAGTCTTTATTCTATTAACAAACATAGCACTGAAATAAAAATAGTACATTCAAATAATCCTAAAAAAGCTTATAATCTTAAAATTTAACTCAATTTAGGTTGTTTATATTTTGATAGTTAATTTGATTTTCATATACATAAAACAAAAAGAATCGAACTATTTTTAAGTTTTAGTTAGAATAATACAAACAAGTAAAAGAAAATGATGATTTTCATATTATTCTCACATTTTTTTAATGGTTGTTTTAATTGAATCCCCATTTGGCCCTTAACATTATTATTTGTGAGTTAATACATTTAAAGGGAAACTTGTGTCATTGCTATATCAAATTTTTAAAGAATAATTAGTTAAAGTTAGTACTTTAAACCTTATTATTTTAACTTCTGTTTCTTGAGGATTACAGAGGTTATAAGGGCTTGATTACAGATTCCTCAGATCTTATGAAACGAACATGAATGATTATATACATGATAGATACCATTAAATACTAAGTCAGTGGATTTCTAAGAAATAGCAACATATTTAGTGAAAGGGGTTGGAGTAATTACTATAAAGTTTTGGGATTAATAACCAAAAACTTTATGTTAATTTACCAAAAAGGAAAAAAAATATAAAATTTAATCTATGTTTAGTCTCAAATATTATGTAGATAATTTTCTAGTTCTCCTGCTGTCTGTTAAATATAACTAAGATAATAAAATTATTTTCTATATTTATCTACTATTTATTTTTGAGACATATCTAAAAGGGGTTAAAAAAATAACTAAAATGTCAAAGACCACAGAAATGAACCTTGGTATGCTTATCCAAAAGTAGTCTATATAATTTGTTTTCATAAATAATTTTGAAGATTTGTATTTCTTGTAAAATATTCACATAGTAAAACTAGGTTATTTTATTTATCAGTGTTCAAAGGCTATAGATTGTGCTTAATCAATGAGTAATGATTAAAGAGTCCAAGTTCTAACTACAAGTCTGGTAAGGAAAGAAAGTGAAATATGTTAAGTAGCATAAATCTATGTAGTCTAAGTAATTAAAAACTAAATTGCTCATATAAAGCTGCTCATTCTATGTATTTGTAATATATGTGTACAAAAGTTATAGGATTCTATTTGCTTATTTAATTTCTTTAGAAAAATCATCAGTCAAGGGTTGTAAAAGGATATGAAGTAACACAGTAATATTTAATAGTAAAAAAATTATTCAATAAATTTTCAATTGTTTAAATAAATGAGCAAAAGATGAGTATTTATGAGCTTGGAACAATTGCAATGACAACCATTAACTTAACACACATTCCTTTAATTTACTCTTAATTTTTTCAAGTGATTTTACATTTTTAACCAAAAACAGAGAACAGTTATACACCTTTTTATAATCTCTGTAACTCACTAGTGTCTTATGCTACTTCCATTGTCAGAACAAGATGATCTAAAATATTTATGACATTTTAGAACTGAGTACATCGTAATCACTCCATTAATTGGAGTGAGGCTGTACTCTCATACATGCTTCAATTCAAGTATTATGTATAGGGTACAAAGTCTCATGAAGAAAGTAGTCTGTTTATAACACTTGCCAATTTCCCACCATATTCAATATTCAACCTTTCTAATATATTTTGGAAAAAAAAGTATTTTTCCCCTGTGCAGAAACTGAGCCATTTACTCCACAGTGTGTTCCTAGCTACTAACTGCACTGTGGGTTACTACTCCCTACCCTGCTGTAATTTCCTAGTGAACAGTCTCATTGGCAGAGTGTGACTTTCTCTGTACCTGTTTCTGTAGATGTGAATATCCCTAATGCACCCCACTATTGTATTCCCAGGATCTATGTGTTATCAGATTAAATTGAAGAATTGTACCTGTTTCTGTAGGTGTGACTATCCCTAATGTGCCCCACTATTGCATTTCCAGGCTCTATGTGTTATCAGATTAAATTGAAGAATTGGAGTTCCCCAAAGCCATTATAATGTGGGAGCTATGCAAACTTTTCTCACATTACAATCCCTGTAATGCAAAGGAAAATTGCCCTCACTAATCCATCATAGTTCCTATCTTGTCCTCTATCCTCAAACCTGAACATTTATCAAAAGAGATTACCTACAAACTGCCATGTTGAAATATGCACACCTACCATACGACAATCCCACCATCTACCTAGAGAGATTGTCTTGGCTATAGAATATATTACTCTCCCCTTCCAACAATTCTTCCACACAGAAGAACCTTGCCATCTCCTACATTACATTTCTCAAAGTCAGAGTCATTTAGCTAAAATATCAAAGTGCGGAAGATTGAGAAAGATAACGGGTCTGCAAAATACTCAGAGATCAGCTTTGGCTTAGGGGCTTCCAAGCCATCAGAGTCATCTAGAATGGGCTTGGTCTCAACAATTGCAATTCCCTTCAAAGTCTTCCAGCCATGATGAGGTCAAACAGATATACTTGTCTCTTTTTAGATCATTCAGGAGTTGATACTTTAATCATACATACAGAGATTCACTCATTGTGTACATATGTGTTTTTGTGATTTAGAACATAGAAAATATGAATCTAGCATTGAATAAAACTGGCAAGAACCCTACCATAACGAACTTCCATTCTTTTGAGACAGGAGAGAAAATTAAACAAATTAAAAAGCATAGTGAGTGTTGACAGAGAGATGCATTTCTAAAGAGGGTTTGGGAAACTTTATAGAGAATGAGCCATTTTAGAACAGATGGCAAGAACTGAGAGAGTAAATTACTTACATGTGTGAAGCCAGTAAATGGGCAAACTCCAAGGCCTGCAGTGGAATTCTTATAGTGCCAAAGGCAAATGAAGGAAGCCAGCCTGGCTAGAGTAGAGTAGGAGAGCATGAGAATTTAATCCCAGACAATGGAGGAATGGTATGCTACTTGCTTCGGCTTTTATTGGGTGTGAAATGGAGACCACAGGAAAGTTTTTCAGCAGAGCAGTAATATGATCTGACCTAAGATTTGACAGAATCATACTGACTTCAGTGTTCAGAAGACACTGAAGAGAAGCAATGATGGGTGGGTGGCGGGGGGATGAACAGTTAGAAGGCTACTATAATAATCAAGGACCTCTGCCATGACCAGGAACCTACTAAACAACACAGTAATGAGGCCACTGCAATAATTACTTTGGGAGGCTGAGGCAGGTGGATCACTTGAGGTCAGGAGTTCGAGACCAACCTGACCAACACGGTGAAACCCCATCTCTACTAAAAATACCAAAATTAGCTAGGCATAGTGGCGCATGCCTGTAATCCCAGCTACTTAAGAGGCTGAGGCAGGAGAATCACTTGAACCTAGGAGATGGAGGTTGCAATGAGCCAAGATCATGCTCACTGCACTCCAGCCTGGGCAAGATAGCAAGACTCAGACTCAAAAATAAGTAAATAAAATAAAATAATTAGGGAGTGCTGCTTAAAAGAACGCTAAAGATAAAATGCAAGTTATTTCATACAGTTATATTCTCAAAGAAAACCAATCTAACAAACAATAAACAAAACCATTCTTGCCCCAAGTCCCTCTCCGGGTTCTGCCCCTTTCTCTGCTACTCTTAAAAACAAGGCTATTGAGGAGATATCTATTGTTGATCTCCCTTCTTCCTCATCTATAATTTCTCCTCAGTCCAAACCAAAGTGCTTCCCTTCAGAGATTATTACAGAAAACTCCCATAAAAATCTGCCTTTGAAACAACCTTTATTCTTAGTTTAAAAATGTAAATAAGAACATTAATGAGAGAGTTGAATAGGAATTTCCAGCCCTCCCTTTCCTCTACAAAAACATCAATTTGAATAAATATTCACACATGAAAATACCTTCAAAGGAGCTAAAGAAATGAAGTAGCACAGAAATAAGAAAAGACACATTGAAAAAAAAAAAAAGAAAAGACACATTGAAAAAGGAGCAAAGGAGAGTTTGCTAATACCTGTGTCACCCTTCTCCCAAACCCAGGCAGCACAGCCTGGAGAGAGAAATGAGCACTGGACTTTGCCACCGGGCCTGCTCCAGTAAAATCCAGCACAGAGTAGGTCCCCATGGCCCCAGGCTTCAGGCCAGCACCTATGGATTGAGCTTCCAGCCCTGTGGCTTGTTGTACTGGCCTGAGCATAGAAGGTTAACACCAAGACAAAAGTATGCCAAATTGCAGGGTCTTTAAGTTGGAGATACTCGCATCTCTCCAACCCTTGGCCCTAAAAGGAGGCTGTTAAGATCTTTTATACCTGTAAAACCACCTTGGGAGTGAGGGTGAGAGGCAGGGGTGGGGGTGAGGGGCTTCAGACGTTCTGAGGGCTTGTGGATTCTGTAAATCACCTCCTGGGCGGAGATGAGGGTGAGGGGCTCTGGACACTCCGAGGGACCAGGGGACTTTTGACATTCTGATTGTTACTTAAGTTGTTCACAAAAGTCAAGATTAGCATTTGTTTACACATTGTCTGGGTAGCCTGGAAATAACAGTCCTTAATTACTTATTCACGTTTGGGTTATAGAGAGCAGTTTCAACAGAAAGCCGAGGTATGGTTAAGGTATGCAGTTTTATGGGGCTTTTACCATGTTACAGCTGCTCTAGGCCAGACCCTAAATTCCCAGTTCCAAGCTGCAGGTCAACTTCAGCAGCCCTAACACAGGCTAGCTCCAGCAGTGCCGGGGGTTCAGGCCACCTCCAGTGTCAGGATAGCTCCCGCAGACTCAGACTCTAGGCCAGACCCAGGGACAAGCCAGATCCTGTGGCCCCAAGAGCCCTAGTCATCAGACTGTTACCTGCAAACACAGTCTCCAGGCTGTCCCCTGCAGATAAGACTCTCCAGCCCTGCCCAGTGTTGGGCTGGCCTCTGTGGTTCAAGGTTCCAGGCCTGCCCCTGGTTCTAGACCAACCTAGGGCCATGTTGATCCACACAACCCCAGGCTTCTGCCTACCACAGGCAATTTTAAATACCTGCTGGCCATTTATATCTTCTTTTTAGAAATGTCTATTATGATCCTTTTCCCATTTTTAAAATTTTTATTTTGTTTTGTGCTAGAGTTATTTAAGTAACATATATTTTAATTATTAATCCCTTATCAGATGTAATCCCTAAAATTTTGCAAACATTTTCTTCCATTCTATAGGTTGTGCCTTACCTCTGTTAATTGTTTTCTTCGCTGTGCAGTTTTTAGTTTGAAGTATTTCCATTTGTCTATTCTTGCTTTTGTTGTCTCTGCTTTTGGTGTCATATAAAAAAAAATCATTGCTCAGATCAATTTCATGGAGCTTTCTCTAAGTTTTCTTCTAGTAGTTTTATGATTTCAGGTCTTATGTTTAAGTCTTAATTCATTTTAGTGATTGATTGTTCGTTTCATACTATTGTTGTCTGAAAAAATATTGATATGATTTTAATCTTAAATTTGTTAAGACTTATTTTATGGCCTAAGATACAACCTATCCTGGAGACTGTTCCATGTGTGCTTGAAAATAATGTGTATTCTGCTGTGGTTGGATGTCATATTCAGTATATGTCCATTTGGTCTAAGGTGTAGCCCAAGCCCAATGTTTCCCTGTTAATTGTATGTCAGACTGATCTGTCTATTGCTGAAAGTGGGGTATGGAAGTCCCCTTCTTTTTTGGCATTCCAGTCTATCTCTCCCTTCACATCTATTAACATTGGCTTTATATGTGGAAGAGCTTCAGGACTGGCTTCTTTCAATATTACCTGTTTGTCCCTGGTTTTCTACAGTTTAAATATAAGATGACTTAATGTAAATATGTTGATATTTATCCTGTTTGATAGTCTCTGATCTTTCCGGATCTGTGGGTTGCTGTAAGCTATTAATTTGGAAAATTCTAATCCTTTATTACTTCAAATATTTATTCTGTTTCTGTCTTCTTCTTCTGGTATTCAATGATACTTATATTATGCCTTTTTCTAATTGTCCCAAAGTTCTTGGCTATTCTGTTCTGCTTTTTTCTCACTTTATCATTCTCTTTGCAATTTGATTTGAATAGTTTTGACTGGCACATCATCAGGTTTAGATGGACATGTGTTTATTCTTTCCTCGGCCATGTCCATCATAAACATTCACTATTTCCATTACAATATTTTTTATTTCTAGCAATTCCTTTTAATTCTTAGTTTCTATTTCTCTAATAGTTTTACATCTCTCTTTCTGCATCCTGTCTAGATTTTTTTCATTGGATCTTGAGTTATTTGAATTCCCTACAATAATTCTAAAATCTATGTCATACCTGATTTTGGTTCTCATTCTTGCTTTGTCTTTTTAGACCATGTGGTTTTTTGCCTATTTGTGAGGGACTGTATTAAGGAAAAAAACCTCTCTTCCAGGGTCGACAAGGGGTCTAGTTTCAGAGGCAACAGCTTCCCAGGGAAGTGCCTCCATCTATGTCCCCATCTGGGAATGTAAAGTTCTTTGCCTTACTGTCCCGAGCATGGGCTAGGTAAAAATTCCAGGTATACTCCTTTGTTTAAAAAACCCGTGAAAAGCTCTGGGAGGAGGGGGTCTCTGTTCTGGACATAGCAGCCAATCCAGTATCAGAGTCGAAGATCAAGCACTCCAGAGGAGTGTTCTCTCATTGGATGAGAACACGAATGGGGCGGAAATAACTCTGAGGTTAAAATCCCCCTGCCCCTTACCTGTGTGGATTCCTCCCTTGGATTCCCTCCTGTGGCAGTGTGGGGGCAGCATGGGAGCTCTCTTGCTCTTTCTCTCTTTCTCTGCCTAATAAATCACTCTCTGCTAAACTCTTTAGGTCCCTTATATTTATTCAAAGGGTAAGCTCACCATGCCTCCAGGGCCTCTTCCCCCATTCCTGGGGCAAGAAAGGCCAAGAATCTGGGCATATAGGGGAAAACATCAGATTGGAGATCAGGAAGCCTCTTTGGGACACCCTCCCAGCTCTGCTCCCATCCCCTGTTACATCTTTGGCAGGTGGGGAGGGAGCTGAGTCCCTGCGCCCTGTCCCTGGTTACATTGGCATGGCTGTACTTTTCTGCAGGGATTTAATTAGCAGAGGGAAATATTCCAGATTATGAGCAAATACCTTAAAATTGACTCCTTTACAACTGGGCTCCTCACTCATCCCATCCTAACTTCTTGCCATTATGTTAGGCCTACTCAATTTGCTTCAAGTAATTTTCTTCCTTCCACACTTCTTTCAATTTTTACTCTCACAATTTTAGCCATGAAAAAGGTTGACATCATTTTAAGTTTGTTATTGAAAATATTTTAGTTGCTTTTGTCTCTTTTTTTTTGTTGTTCACTCTAGCTCTGAAACTTCCTCTCATATGCAACATATATTTTAAGATTTTTTTAAAAAAATTTTCTATTGCTTAATAACAAACTATCACAAAAGTAGCACCCTAAAACCTCATGTGGCAGGGTTGGGGTCAGGAGTCTGGACACAGTTGATCAGGTCCTCTGCTCAATGTTTCACAAGGCTGATATCAAGTATCAGTTAAGGCTGGATTTGTACGTGGAAGTTTGAATGGAAGCATCTGCTTCTAAACTCAGGTTTTTGGCACAATTCATTTTCTTGCAGTTGCAATACCGAAATCCTAGGCTTCTTGCTGGCTTTCAGCTGGACACTGTTCTAGCCTGTGGGGTTCTCTGCTGTTCTTAGAGTCTGCCCACAATTTCTGGAGGCTGCCTGAAGTTCCTTGTCATGGGGGCTTTTTCAACATGAATGCTTATTTCATCAAGCAAGCAAGGAGAATCTCTAGAGCGAGCTCGAAAGCAACATTAAAACTTATATATTACAACATAATAATAGAGTGACATTCATCTTTTCCATATTCTATTGATTAAAAGTAAGGTGTAGATCCCACCTGTACTTAGATGAGAGAGGTATTACGCAAGGTATTAATATGAAAGGCAGAACGTAAGGAAGGGGATAGGAGAGTATCTTAGAATATGACTGCCACAACCTGATTCTAAAAAGAAAAAAATTTTAACACAATTCCTGCTGCTCTTCCAGAATGTATAAGTAGTGATATTTAAATGATATTCATTAGACAGCAACAATAGTTGTTAATATACATGTGTAAAAGCATTTTCAGTGAAACTCCATTGCAATTAATGTTTTGTAGAATTTAATTTCATTCAACTATGTATTATACATGTATTTCCATATCAAAGACTGTAAATATACAATATCACTTGAAATGTCTACAAAGTGTTACATTATATGGATGTATATAATGTTTTTAAGTATTTCCTTATGATAAACATATGTTATTCACTCCTGTTTTCTTACTCCTAAATATATAGATGAGTAGCATTTTTAATCTGCCAAGTTATTTCATTATGTAATATTTCTTGATATAAAGTTCGTGGGCCATCCAAAAAAATGCACACATAAATTTTAATAGTGTTTGCCTTTCAAAAATTTGCACATACATTTTCACTTATAGCGAATAAAGGTATTCTTGACCTGTATTAAAATCATGTAAACTGCTAAAACCTAAGGCTTTAATTTACAAATCGAGTGCACAATAAAGTCTTCTTAGGATTAATTTAAGAGTATATATTCTAATTTTTGATGCATTCTCAATATTAGTGGAACCCAAGTAGTTGGAGACCTATGAGCTATTTCTAAGGTGTTATTATACTCTAATGAATAATATGATGTAAAACTTTTGACCATTGGTAGCTTTTGACTTTTGGATGAATTATTCATTACTGTACTTGCACGCAATTCACACCACTACCGTTGTCACTGCCTCTTTATTCAGGATTAAAAAATTTAAATAGCCAATGAAAACTTCCCATTGAATTCAATTATCCACGTATAAACGTTTAATGGCATGTAAACAAAAAGGAATTATTTTATGTTAAATTATAATATTCTGTTGAAGGATAGTAGAAATCACTTGTAATTTTCAAATATTGAAGAGGATTTTAATGTTTGAGCTGGGTGTTTTGATGACATACTGAATTTGAACTTCTGCATATTAAGTATAGTGTCACAGTTCACACAACATGACCATTTTTTAATACATGACACTTTTCAGATTTTCTTTGGCACTTACACAAATTTTAATGCTACATAACACAGAGAGGAACAAATACTAAATACAATTTTAAAGACAATCTATTAAAAGAATAGGAAGATAGAGAATGATTCCTATGTGTGGCGGTCAGTAATTCAAACGGTATTTGAAGAGTTCAGCTCCTGGCCAAAAACCTATGTGTGATTTTCAGGACAGTCTACAGGCAATGACAAAGTTACCTGGCAGGCCTCACAGAGAAAACCTACTCTCCTCACAGCAGACATGCTGTACAGCCAGTGTATTGCCATCTCTGTGGGGAGTTTCAGTCAAAGACTCAGACCTCTATTGCCTTTGATTCACATTCCCAGTGTGAGGGCATGGCATATGACTTTTCATTATATGACTTCTGCCTGCTTATTCACTCTTTGTGAAGACTTCTATATACTTTGACACATTGCTGTACACTATAGTTACAGAATAACTCTTAGTCCCGTGGCTGTACATTCTCTTTTATATTATTTATATTTTTACATGATTATCATTCTTCTTAAAATGCTCTCCCTTCTCTTGATTCTTCAAGGTTCAATCTACCTAATAATACTTGCTTTGTAATTTCTTCATGACAGTACTAGGTAGTCTCTTCTTTAAGTTCCTTAAGCCCCTAATACATTTCAGTTATAGAACATGTGATACTATTTTTACAATTTTGTTTTTTAAAACTATCTCTTTTTACTGACCACAGAGACTTTTTTTCTTTAAACACACTTCTCCAGTATGCCACATACTTCTGACATGAAGCTTTTGCTTAATATTTGTTGCCTTAGTAAGAATAGATTTCCAATATGTGGTTAGACCACATGCCAATTTCATTCTTTGAGTTATAATATCCTTCCCCATATAAATATTCATAAACGTCTACTAAATTCATGATGTTTTTTCTGTGATTATTTCTTTACTCTTTGATCTATTCCTTTGATGCTCAGAAGTACTTAAAAATAATTTCACATTATTTAGCTGTGATTTATGAATTCTTACTCCACTGGCAACTGCATCACATGCACTGGTTCTTATTTTGAGATTGGAATATTATATATCTATGTATTTTACTATAAACTCGATTGAGACAAGATCGCCCTCTTGCTTAGATTACCAACAGTCACTGGTTGCTTCTGAAATCAAATTCAAACTCCACAGTCTAAAAAAATCTACCAATTGAAATTTATGTAACCTAAAACAAACATGGCAAATAATATATTTAGAACACTACTTTGGTTTTGTCTTTTTGTTTTGTTTTGTGTTTTTTGCACGGAGTTGTTACTCTTATGCCCAGGCTGGAGTGCAGTGGCACAATCTCAGTTCACTGCAACCTCTGCCTCCCGGCTTCAAACGATTCTGCTGCCTCTGCCTCCTGAGAAGCTAGGACTACAGGCACACACGCCCAGCTAATTTTTTTGCATTTTTAGTAGAGATGGGGTTTCTCCACGTTGGCCAGACTGGTTTGGAACTTCTGACCTCAAATGATTCACCCACCTAGGTCTCCCAGAATGCTGGAATTATAGGCGTGAGCCACCATACCTGGACTATATGCCTAATTTTCTATATAGAACAGTTAATTAATAAACATACAGTGCTATTGAATATGATGATAGATGCTTAAAAATCCATATTGGTATATTTCAATCAAAAGATTGATGCGAGTTTATAAATTAATGATATACATGTGATGTCACTTTTAGTCTGCTCCTTGCAATAAATGCAGCCATTTTGTATATTCTCCCAAAACACTTTCTTGATTTTATTGCACAATACACTTACATTGAGAATGATTTGACGTGTGTGTGAGTCTACATACCTTCCTTCTTTTTAAATGTCCAAGTGCATATTAAATTTCTTTATATCCTCCAAAATACTGTGCATAATACATACTTAATAAGTATTTTCATATTATTAGAATGGTTTATGAAGACTATTTAAACATATCAAACTGGAATATATGCCTAGAAAATATGGCTGCATTATTACTGTGAAAGTTATATTTGTTGACCTTACGTTTATTTCCACTAGTGTGAAATGTATAGTTTATACTAAGTGGGGAGTTTCAATAACATTCATGCTAGCTACATATAATGAGAAAGTACATTTATAACTTTTTAGTATTTTAAAAATACTGCTTATTTTTAAACACATGCTGGAAATTTAAACAGTTTGTATTTAAACAAATGTAAACACATGCTGGAAAGAAATATTTTGTTGAAAAGTTCTTGGGCTTTCAAAAACATGTTATACTTTTAATTTTTTCCAAATTGTTTGACATGATAGTAGTATTTGAAGAGACTAATAGTAGTTTCCAAGTAGGCCAGTAAGAAAGAGGAGACATTGAAGAGGTTTGAAGAAGTTTGTGAGAGAGAAGAAACTAATACATGCATTATGGGATATAGTAATCAATCTTTCAAGAAAACTTTGGATTATAGTTATACACAAGTAACTTTAAATGTTCCCAAATTATGCCAAATAGAATATGTTTGTGATGGTTAATATTGAGTGTCCACTTGATTAGACTGAAGGATGCAAAGTATTGTTTCTAAGTGTGTCTGTGAGGTTGTTGCCATAGGAGATTAACCGTTGAGTCAGTGGACTGGGAGGTGCTGACCCACCCTTAATCTTGTGGGCACCATTCAGTCAGCTGCCAGAATAAAGCAGGTAGAATAAAGCAGAATGAGAGAGACTTGCTATGTCTTCTGACCTTCATCTTTCTCCATTGCTGGATGCTTCCTGCCCTGAAACATGAGACTCCAAGTTCTTCAGCTTTTGGACTCTTGAGTTAACACCAGTGATTTCCCAGGGGCTCTCTGGTCTTTGGCCACAGACTGAAACCTGCACTGTTGGCTTCCCTACTTTTGTTTTTTTTTTTTTTTTTGAGACGGAGTTTCGCTCTTGTTACCCAGGCTGGAGTGCAATGGCGCGATCTCGGCTCACTGCAACCTCCGCCTCCTGGGTTCAGGCAATTCTCCTGCCTCAGCCTCCTAAGTAGCTGGGATTACAGGCACACGCCACCGTGCCCAGCTAATTTTTTGTATTTTTAGTAGAGACGGGGTTTCACCATGTTGACCAGGACGGTCTCGATCTCTTGACCTTGTGATCCACCCGCCTCTGCTTCCCAAAGTGCTGGGATTACAGGCGTGAGCCACCGCGCCCGGCCCGGCTTCCCTACTTTTGAGGTTTTGGGACTCAGACTGGCTTCCTTGAATCTCAGCTTGTAGATGGCCTATTGTGGGACTTCATCTTGTGTGAGTCAATATTCCTAATAAACTCCTCATCATATATACATATATTCTATTAGTTCCTCTAAAGAGTCCTGACTAATGCAATGTTAAACTGACAATATATATTTTAGAGCTTATAAATGCACTTAGCACATATAGTTCATGAAAACATACTGCTAACTCATTGCATTATCACCTTTGACTGTTATCTCTCAAAGTCAAGCCATGTTCAAGGACAGTTGGGAATTCTAATACAATCAAAGATGATTCTTTCAAAAGTACACTGTCTTAACCAGTAGTATAAATTTAAATTTCCTTTTTGTTAATGTAGTGCATCACGTATATGGATTATTGCTTAGGATTTGAAAATTTTTAATATTCTAATATTGCTGTATTTGGTAAATTAGTTAATGAGTTTTATTTTTTATTTTTGCCTGCATTGAATCATCTATTAATTGAGTTGTCTTTTGTGTTTATATCTTGGAGAGCAATATACTGCCATACAATCTAGAAAGGACAACTCTTTATTAATGATGAAATTAGATATTTGCTTAATGAAGCATCCTATTCTTTGATGACTTTTATTAAATATATGATATGTCCAATCTGGTTCATTTAATAGATTTATAAATAGTTAGATCTAACTTTGATCTTACATTAGCAGCTAACCTTCGCTGGCTAGAGTGTTCTGCTGTTTTAATCATTTAGTGATTCAATAGCACAGGCTGCCTCCACAAACCCAAATGTTCACATGTAGCAATAAATGAAACACTATAATCTTAACAAGATTATTATAATAGTCATCAGAGAAATTAAAATTATCTGCTTTAATTACTAGATTATAACCCCATTAGCTCCTCTGCATGAAAAGTGGGAATTAGGATACAGAAAGAGAAACCACAGACAGCAATTAAAACTCCAAAGCAAACTAAAGGGAGGGTATGGAAAGACATCATACATAGATTCAAGTATTTCCGATAATTTATTTAGTAGCACACGTTTATTGTAGATTATAATGAACAAACTATATCCATAGTAAGCACACTATTTTGGTTTTGAATTTTGTTTTTTCAGATTGGCTAAACAAGCGGCATTGAAAGCTACAAACTTAAAAGAAAACCCTTATTTAAATATGCCTAGAGCTGTAAATTAGTTATGTCCTAAATAAATTATTAGAACAATATTGTCACTGATGCATTATTTATAGGTAGTTGTTGAAAAGTTTGTAACAGCAGAAGTACCGAAGTGACATTTCTAAAGACATTAACATGAAAATGAGTAGAATTTGAAGAGAAAAAAATTATTCAGTATGCAACCTCTTACTAAAATAGTCTTCAATAATGTATACAGCAACTACCATTTTTTACTTCTAATATACACATGCAATATTCATAGGTCTGCACTAAAGCTTTCTCCAAATTAAGTTTGCATGTATAAATGAAAAAATAAACACCCTATGACAGTAAAATTTATATGGTAACAAAATTATATCGAAATGCTGTTACTACATGCACAATAAATACACTAAGAACAAAATATCCTTCAAAGTTGTTATGGACCATGCAGGTTTAAAAATAAACACTTATCCACTTTCTTACTGTGAAATTAATATTTTATATTTTAGATATGCCAATATAATTATATTACATTTTAGGTGATCTGTACCTTTTGAAGATTAAATAAAACAGAAAACAAGTGAACAAATTATATTCAGTGAAGCATGTTATTAAATTTCAACATAGCAGCATCTCAGTTGTTTATATTTTAGAAAAGAATAACATTGTGCTATTGTATGGAAAGATCTTGCTGAAATTAGCTTCTAACAAGGGATTGTACAGACATAATCATTGAAATAATTCAGGAAAAGAAGCAGCTATTGCTATAGTCATTGAAAGAGGGATTATGAGAAGTAAAGATGAGTTCTCAAGACATTTATTATGTATTCAATTTTAAATCTTAAATGTTCAAGCCAAAAACTCTAGACAATGCATTATGCATACTGTGTATATTAGAATAAAATCCAATCACAGTTCTCCAGGGTCATACGTAACTCAAACAGCCATGATTGAAAATAGTTTTTGTTAATATACATGGTAGTACTGTTTATCTACTTCAAAATTTCATGTACTTTTCCCTAATGTCAGGAAATGGGTGTATTAAAATAAAAATAATCATAAGTAGGTCATTCTACTTTATACTTTCAGACTTTTGAACTTCGTCACTTGACTAACATTTCCAGAATGACCAAAGATGATTTTCTCTATCTGATTTCATGGCTTTGAAAATGTCCTTGGGAAATTGGGAAGGTTTCTTTCTTTCTGAATTTATTTTGACATATATTGTTTAGGTTGTTCTTATAATATGATACTGTATGGTTTCTACTAACATAATACACATGTTAGCAAACATTGGTACTTTCCCATTCATATCTACTACTCTCAATTTGGCTAAGAGAAACTCAATTTTATCCTGTCACCCTTTGTGACATCAGGGGTAAATCCTAATTCATCTAAGCTATATTTAATTCCATTAAAATTGAATTTTAATATGTTTTATTTGAAAAAAAGTAAAGCAAATGGAAATTCTTTTCACTTATACACAGGTATATAGGTGTATTATTTGAATTTCGAATTATGAAGGAGTCTTTTTCCTCTAGTCTCTTAAAAAATGATTTACTATTAATTTATGCCTGCATTTAAGGTGCTTAAAGAAGGTACCTATTAATTGCTTTTCACTCAATTCACAGTTTTTTAGCAGAAATAGTCTTAAACAGCCATTAAACTGTAGTTGTATTCTCATGACCAGTGATTGCTTTAGTGACTGGTTTTAGCCAAGCAGATGTGAGGTCAGCTGTGGTGGCAGAGATCTAGGGAATATTTGACTCTTAAGAAGGCAATGGAGGTGATAATACTGGGAAATACGAACACCTAAAAACAAAATGAGTGAACTAAAATGTCAAAGAGGAAGGACAGAAAGACCCCCAGTCCTCAAGTATACAATTAAGTCATTAGCCCCTACCTGCAACTTCCTGTAATATAACTAATTTATTTATTATTTAATCAGGACATTCAGTAAGAGTCTATGACTTCTTAACTGCTATAAATGTTACTAAAATAGAATACTTTTAATGCTAACAACCGTCTATTAGAAGCCAGATAACTAAGTAATATCACAAATTACTAAAACAATCACTCTTAGGAGAAACATATTTACTTGTGGCATTTCTCACACACTATAATTTTGCTAACTGGTAGCAAGAATTATACAGAATTGCTTGTTTTATAATATTTTAGAAGATATTAGCATTATCTGGGGTTTATAATATTTTGTAACTCTTGCCATTTTATTTTACCAAGTACACTTGCAAGGGCAGACTCTGAAATGAGTTCCACCTCTGTGCTCACAATTACAGATAATTGTTGGAGAAAGACAATTATTGCAAGTGAAATAATTAATTCAAATGGCAATTTTTTAAATGGTAATTTAAGAAATAGACCTATATATCTTTGAAGCTGTATCCACATAAAAGAAGGCATGGCAAATGGAATTTTACTATGTTTTATTTGAAAAGAAATAAATGGAAAATCTTTCCTTCTATACACAGGTATATAGGTATATTGTTTGAATTTCTAATTTAGAAGGAGTCTTTCTCCTCTAGTCGCTTGAAAAATGATTTACTCTTAATTTACGTCTACATTTAAGGTGCTTAAAGAAGGTACCTATCAATTTATTTTCACCCTTTCACTATTTTTAGCAGAAATAGTCTTAAACAGTCATTACACAATGAACTTTTAAAATTTCTAAATTTTATTTTTTAACATAATAGATGTACATATTTTGGAGGAAAATTAACTTCTAAAGCTAACATTTGGCCCCTAAATATGAAAAGTCACTTTGAGTTGAATACATATATGCTGTACTTCAGTCCTGTCCCATGTAGAATTGATAATAACTTTATAGCAATTTCCTTAGCAACTATCCAGTGGGGGAGGCTGAGATGTCTAGTCTTGCTCCTTTTCTCTTTCTTTTGCTAGCATGTTAATCCTAATAAAACCCATTATTTTATTCCATCAGCATTTATTGTGTGTCAGTTATGTTTCAGACACTGGCTTAGAAACAGATGTCAAAGATGAAAACACCACACCTTGCCCCTTCCAGTGGAAGATGCATTGTTACTTAGCATTACGTTACTACAACAATAGAAACATGTACCTACTACAAAGGAAAGAGCAAGTGGCAAAGAGAAGAAATGATACGGATGGTTTCCAGGAAGAGGTAACTTGCCAGCTAAATGCTGAAAGATAAATGAGAGGGGATAAGTGAAGGAAGGGAAGAACAATCCAAGTAAAGAGGCCAGCATGGTTGTACTAATAAAGAATGATACTTCATGAACTTTAATGAACTCTAAACATGAAGCAAAATAAAGCCTTTAGCAATAAATGGAGTCTATTAGGTTGGTGCAAAAGTTGTTGCGGTTTTTGCCATTACTTTTAATGGCAAAAATTTTTATGTTAATACCTAATGGTCATATTACTTCTTTTTTTTTTTTTGAGACAGAGTTTCACTCTTGTTGGCCAGGCTGGAGTGTCTTGGCTCTATCTAGAATCACTGCAGCCTCTGCCTCCCAGTTTCAAGAGATTTTCTTGCCTCAGCCTCCTGAGCAGCTGGGATCACATGCACAAGCAACCACGCTGGGCTAATTATGTATTTGTAGTAGAGACAGGCTGGTCAGGTTATCTTTTTAGTAGAGACATGTTGGCCAGGCTGGTCTCAAATTTCCGACCTCAGGTGATCTGCCTGCGTCGGCCTCCCAAAGTGCTTGGATTACAGGCGTGAGCCACAGCGCCCGGTCTAGTCATATTACAGTGTATTTAAAGCAATGCTTTTGATATCTTTTGACAAGACACTAAGCAAGGCCAGTAATTAACACACGTCTTGAGGAAAAAATATATATTAGAATATGAAGTAGAGTTAGAGCTACAAAAGGGAACTTAAGTATATTTGCACTTTCTGTTAATTATCCTAACATAACTAATAGAACACAAAGGGCTAGAAGACTACATTAAACATATTTTAAGCTATTAGGTTGATGCACAAATAATTGTGGGTTTTGCTACTAAAACTAATGGGGAAAACCGCAATTATTTTGCATCACCCTAATAATTTCTCCATATTAACTTTATTTTTCACTTTTGAGTTATTTATCCCTTTTCCAATTTGAGATAAGCATTTTTTTCCTTACCTAGTAAATTGTGAGCTTCTAGCACAGACAGATTATTCATGTTTATGCCCTCTGCAAGAAGTTATCACACTATTTCATATACAATTAGTATTTAACAAGTATTTATTCAGTTGATTTTTTTTTTTGCTTTTTGAATACATTGTTTTTCTATGCAGAAAATTGTTCAATACATATTGCTAGTGTATTATGTTTTGAATCTCTAAAGCACAGTAAAATTGCACTTTCATAAAGACAAATTTAATAGCTATATATGTTCTCTTGGGTGCCTTAAAACTTAAAGTATATATTTGTGTGTATACACAAGATAGTTTCTTTTCTTTTTTTTTTTTTTTTTTGAGACGGAGTTTCGCTCTTGTTACCCAGGCTGGAGTGCAATGGCACGATCTCGGCTCACTGCAACCTCCGCCTCCTGGGTTCAGGCAATTCTCCTGCCTCAGCCTCCTGAGTAGCTGGGATTACAGGCACGCGCCACCACGCCCAGCTAATTTTTTATATTTTTAGTAGAGACAGGGTTTCACCATGTTGACCAGGATGGTCTCGATCTCTTGACTTTGTGATCCACCCGCCTCGGCCTCCCAAAGTGCTGGGATTACAGGCTTGAGCCACCGCGCCCGACCTCGATAGTTTCTTTAAACTTTACAAAGGAAAAGAGTACATATTTTCTCAGAGGTTAAAATGGAAGCAAATATTTGATAGCATTTGTATTTTCTTCATCAATTAATAATTAATATCAATATAATGATTAACCTTATAGAGAAAATGATTGCATCTCTGAATTAGAAATATGTAAATGTTTTAGGTGTTAAAAAAATTTGCTTAGTACTTTTATATCAGATATTGTCTAAATGTGCAGTAAGAGTAGGTTGGATCCATGATTAGTAAAGCTAATATGCTCCTGCTCATATAAAATAGCCAGATAGAGGGGAAAAGAATGACACTCATTTTTCAGAAACTTTTAAATAAAAATTGTGCTCTAGTAAACCAAAAATAATAATTATTATTATATTATATCAAAAATAAATATTATTATTATTTATATTCAGGAAAACAAAACAAAACAAAAAACCTTCAATTCTTCTGAACTTCAGTTTTCCCTATGTATATTTTTATTTTAAATTTGCCAGTAGAGTTTGGTTGGAGTGGGAATGAAACTAAAGAAAGGAAGGCTACACACACACACACACACACACACACACACACACACTCTCTCTCTCTCTCTCTTTCTTCCTTCCTCCATAGATATAAAATCAATTGAGATAGCACATTTCTGAATGTGTATGAGTATGTCTCTCAATATATTTGTCTGTATTAGTCTTTATTTCCTTATTTTTTTAGTTATCCCAGGATACCTATGTATCTGTTTCTTTTCAAAGTAAAAACAATATGCCACTGTCTTTACTGCACTTAATGTATCTTTTCTCTGTTTTTGTTTCACATTTATCCTTCCTATTTATTATCTCTCCTCTCCTGAGAGATCATCTTACTAATCTACCTTCTCTATTATGTACATTAATGTATATAATATCTTGCATTTTAATTGCTCTTTCCCTTTTTAAACTTTTATTCTCATCATTAAACTTTCTAGTTTGGAATAAATTAATTAAAATTTTGCAATGCCTCAAGGCAAACTTTGGTTTGTGGGTCCTAAGAACACTGGGAAATAGTTCTCTTCACATTCAACAATCTTAGCTACTACATGAGGCAGGGGTTAAGCAGCCACACATCAAAGAGTATTAGTACGACATCTCTAATCACTTGAAATTTCTAAGATTTTTAAAAAATCATAAAATGGGTTCATTCTGTTTGAATTTTATTGAGTTACAACTACATGAAAGAATTTTATTGGCAGACATATACAGTAAATATTTACATGATTTTACTATTAGTTATTTCAAAAATTTGGTACAGAACAACTGTTAGGTTCTTAGGTTCTTAACTGTCAGAACAACTGAAAAATTGCTCTGAAATGGGTGTTTTAAAGAAAAATGAAACATTTTCTGTTTCCATATTCTATCAATAGGATAATATTAAACAGTAGCAACTTTCAGCAACCAATAACACAAATAAATAGGCATTACTGCTATGTGCTACTTAAGAATGTAACACAAGTGTGAATAGGCTTCATGTTATTTATACTTTAAGATAAATGCATTACCTTTAAAGATTTATAGTAACATTCATCAGAGGCCTTTAAAAGATTCTTATTCAGGTGGAGCATGTTGGCTCACACCTGTAATCCCAGCACTTTGGGAGGCAGAGGCAGGCAGATACTGAGGTCAGGAGATTAAGACTATCCTGGCTAACATGGTGAAACCCCATCTCTACTAAAAATACAAAAAAAATAGCCTGGGTATGGTGGTATGCACTTGTAGTCCCAGCTACTTGGGAGGCTGAGTCAGGAGAATCACTTGAACTCAGGAGGTGGAAGTTGCAGGGAGCTGAGATCACACCACTGCACTCCAGCCTGGGTAACAGAGTGAGACTCTGTCTCAGGAAAAAAAAAAGTTTATTCAGCTAAAAGTCCCTTTCTACGAATGCTTATCATGCACTGCATCTATGTCAGATCCTCTCTTATAGCTTTAGAATCAAGAAGATTAAAATGAGAGCTTCTGTTCTCAAGAAGTTCCCAAGGCCAGAAGTAATAGAAAAATGGTATTTCAAAACACAAGTTGCAAATTTATTTGCATGGTATATAGTATATGTTTAACATATTATTAGATTACATAATAAGTTAGTAGTAAGAACGAAGAATGGCAAGAATGGATGAGAACAAAATATATAAAAGTTACATGAAAGGTTTAGGATATAGAACCAGAAATCTAGACTCATATTAAGGCATAATGTTTTGATTCTACACTCACAGAAGCTATAAAGTGAAAAAAAAAGATGAAAATTTTATGCTTTATTATTCAAGTAAAGTTTAATTCACATTATATTAAAATTATCATCATGTAAACTTTGCAAAAAACTAGATAGAAAATGCAATGGTGTCAGGGTCACCACCTGCAGGGGTCTGTCCTGCAGACCCTGACTCAGTGACGAATGAATAAATCTGCTCACACACAGAATACAGTGAATGAGCAGGCTGGTTGTCCGTGGCTACTTACAGGCACTCAAGGAGAGTGTTGTAAAGAGATAGCAGTTGCTGGCCCCCCAACGTTGGCCTTGCGGACCTTTATTCAGCACACATCAAATGACAAAAACTCTGAGTCAACACCACTAGAGTTTGAAGATTAAAGGACAGGTTCCAATGCCCAAAGCAAATATGTATAGTAGGTAATATCCCTGGTCAACTTCCCCCGCCCCCCGACCCTGTCCCTCCTCCTCCCCCCTAACCCTGGAAAGGATCTTCTAGCTCAAAGTTTAGTTTTAAGACCACATAAGTAAACGAGCTAGTTAGGTCAACTCTCCGCATTCCTTTGTGAAGGAGACAAGCTGCCTTCAGCCAAGAACTATAGAAAAAACCCTTAGGCTTTCCAAAAGAGTTTGAGATTATATTCTATAACTTTTTCTAATATTTTTCCCTTAATATTTTTGCCAACACCCTGAGTGAATCCCCACACAATGGAATTTGGCATTTGTGATAATTGCAGATTTAAGCAAATGTTATGCAAAAGGGAAATGGTAATTCATGTAAGTGTAAAATATAAGAAATAATGTCAACAATACTGAAATATAATAAACTTGAACTATATACATATTTATTGAAATGAGATGGTAGAGTTTTAATTGTTTATCTAAAAGTCAATCATTCTATACAAAAATAAAGTTAAGAACAGTTTATCTTCATTGTATTTGCTTATCTCTTCCTAATTACAAATTGAGGTTTAAAATGACAAAATTTACATCTCATATAACTTGCATTTTTCTCGAATTTTTTTTTACATAAAATATATGGTGAACTCAAAGAACTATGCCAATTCCATACTAACAGGGTTTGTTTTAAGAGAGAAAACAAAGCAAAATTTATATCTGTATTATTTCTCAATTAGTCTCTGATGCCACTTTGCAGTGTCTTATCCCTTTCAACAAAGATTTAAAAAAACAAAAGAATTATCATTTTCTTAGTATTCCACCAAGTAAAAAAACTGGGCTTACCCATAGGAAGAGCTTTTTGCTCCTAATATCTGCAAGCTGTAATACTTGGAAACATGGTACAATTCAGAACAAAATGATCATGACTGTTGTGCACTACCTCAACGTGTCAGTGCCACAGATACTTGAAGATTAAATAGGTTTTGTAACTATCAGGAAATACTTCAGACATTGTAAGCATTTTAGTCCTTTGAAGAAAACCCATCTAACTCTTATGAAACAGAAAGTTTCAACAATTTTCTGTTTACAAATTAAATGAATAAATGTCGTGATTTCTGGAATCTAGCCATGCATGCTCTTGTTGTGAGAGGGATACTGAAAAAAAAAATATATATATTGAGAAGTTCTATATTGAAATTCACTCTAGATAATATTGTTTGGCATGCTGTGTCAGCATGAACATGTACAGATGATATGCAGAATGAGTTACTCCAAAATAGTAGCATAATCTGAAAATATAAGCTGATTTCAAAAGGGCTGGGTAATTTCATGGATGGTTGATCCATAACAGACTACACAAAACTAGAAATGTCTTACGTGTATACTCAGCCTTTGAGGCTAATGCCATTGAAAATATTAGTGCCAAAGATAGACTCAGAGGTTACTAAAATTTGTGAAACCGTTGTCTTATCTGCGAATATTTAAAGATACAAATATAGACTTTACACTTTGAAGCTCCAAAGTGCAAAGTCTGTGCATGTGTGACTATTGTCTGCCTAATACTTTGATTACTGTCATATATTAATTTTAAAGAATAGTGTAGACATAAAAAGACAAATGTTTGCTATGTTTGAAAAAAATACATTGTCAAGTATATATAGTAATATTGATGATGAATTGCATAAGAGGGAAGTATTAAGCAAAAATATGTGGTAACAGATAACTAGCTCTTCTTTATTCTGGTCTCTCTCTCTCTCTCTCTCTCCATCCTGGTCCCTGTCTCTCTTCATGTTTAATCAGTTTACTAGGTAGAAAAAAGTAGTGGCATGGAAAATGTCCGATGAAGCATCTTCCTATTTATGTCTTTTAGTTTTTATTTTTTTTGAGATGGAGTCTCGCTCTGTTGCTCAGGCTAGAGAGTAGTGTTGCATGATCTGGGCTCACTGCAATCTCCACCTCCTGGGTTCAAGACATTCTTCCACCTCAGTTTCCTAAGTAGCTAGGATTATAAGTGTGCACCACCACACCTGGCTAATTTTTGTATCTTTAGTAGGGGCAGGATTTCCTCATGTTGGCCAGGCTGGTCTCGAACTCCTGACCTCAAGTTATCCGCCCACCTGGGCCTCCCCAAGTGCTGGGATTACAGGCATGAGCTACCACACTCAGCCTCTATGCTCTTTTTTAATGTGAATTTGTGATAATAGAACACAGAGTTTTATTTGTGCATCCTATTGAATCTGAATTGGCCATATGTCTGCTTTGTCAAATAGCAGATGATGAAATGGTTCTATGTCAGACTGGACATGACTTTTACCCTGGTGGCTTCTAGCTTCTATTTCTAAGACCATTCAGTCTTAGGACACTCACTCTTGGCAGTCAGCAACAATACTATGAGCAGCACAAATCTCATGGAAAGGACAAATACAGGTGGTCTAGTCAATGGCTCTAGATGAACCTTCATTCCACAGCCAGTATGATTTTCCAACTTTGTGATTCACTTATCTTGGCCATCCAGCACAGCTGAGCTTTCAGATCATGGGACCCTCATGAGATATCTAACTGCAATTACATGAGCGATTCCAAGGAAGAGCTACTCTACTGAATTCAGTCAGTCCATATATTTGTAAGATAAAATAAATAATTGTTATTTTGAGCAGTTAACCAAAGTTTTAGCAGAAAAGCACCAGAGAAAGCTTTGCCAGGAAGTCCTTGTCCACCACGGTGATCCTGCTCATTCCTCTCATCAAACGAGGGAAATTTTGTGAGAGTTTCCATTGGAAATCATTAGGTATCCAATTTGCAATTTGGCTCTTTCTGACTTCTTATTGTTTCCTAATATCAAAAAAATGTAAAGAGCACCCATATTTTTGTTATTAATAATGTGAAAAAGACTGCATTGGACTCTTAGTTATTTAGGGAAGTGCTAAATGGCTGCTGTCACGGCTTGCAAAAGTCTCTTGAACTTGATGGAGATTATATTGAGAAATAAAGTTTATATTTTTTATATTTTCCATAAATATAACATTATTAATAATTTTAATATAAAATTATTTATAATTTCAAATTTCATGAAGTTTTAGAAGTACATTCATATTGGAAAGCCAAAACTGATTGAGAGAACAAGATTGTGGAAGAGTAATGCAAAGACTGCTGGGGGTATGAGTGGAGACAGTTTCACATAGCATCAGTTTACTTGCCAGGGTAGAGTACACAAACCAGTACAACAAGAGCTAGAAAGATTGGTTCACTTAGTTACTAAAGGAGAACATGGTGGAGCAGGGGAGAGTATGTTTTAGAAAGTTAGGAAAGTTTCTAACAGCTATGCTAAATGAGAATTGAAAGCTTGCACTCTGGATAGAACATAATGAATTCATATGTCTATATATGGTTTATTTAAAACAAGTGCCATTATTCACTGATCAGGGAAGAGATTTCTTGTTTGGACCATTAAAACTGGTGTACCACAGATGCTCACAGTTCTTAGTCATTTTTCAGCTTTCAGTGATGGGTTACTCAAAATTCACAATGGTGTCTGTCTTTTTTACAGTTTGAGATGATCAGCACCATTTATAGAGAAATACCACGTTTAGTTGTAGTACCTCCAAACAACTGGAAAATTTTCCACTTATAAATGAATCGATATCCTCAGGTTTTATGATCTTTGTTTTATATCCTGTATTGTTTTTCAGATCTTCTCAACAGAATTATCAAAAACTAATCTATTTTAAATTTCTTTCAAGGAGCATAATAATCTTTGAAATATTTTGAAATTAAATTTAACTTACTGTACTTTAACAAAAGACATAATCTTTATAACTCTTTCAAGGGGATTTATGGAATAAAAAAATAAGGTATGAACTTTAACAACTTAGGAAACTTGAAAGCAATCCTATTTCAAATCACAAAACACAATGTATTGAATCAAAAGTGTGACTCAAAATAAGATTGGAGTTATCAGAGGAATGGAAATTGCTAAAATGGGGAAAATATTTTTACTAACACCCTGAGTGAAACCCCACACAATGGGATTTAGCATTTGTGATAACTTCTTCTTTCAAAGTCTAAGTTTCAGATGCCTTATCTTCTGTAACACCAACATCACTTAGGTATTCATTAGTATATTCATCATGAACCAATGTACACACAATGTTACTCAAACTCAAGATTGAATTTATTGGAAAAGTTTCTTCAGAGAAAGTAATTCAGCTTTTGCAAAAGTGATTTATGGGAAATCAGATGTTTTGAAATTATTAACAACAATCCCTATTATAATATATTTAACCAGAAAAGCATTAACACAAATCACGTTAAACTGCCTCTATCTCTTTTTGTTTTTAGATACTGGGTTTCCCATAAAACAGACAGGAAATAACTAACTAGCTGTGGACTGTCTCAGAGTCTGAGACAATTTAAATAATTTTCCAGGTTCAGGTTCTTAGAAGTGTAAATTAATGGTTAAAAACACAATAACACTACTTTAGGGAGTCACGGAAAACAGTATTTTCATTTAAAAGTAGAATTTACTACTTTTTGAAGATGAAAATGAGCCTACTATACTAGTAAAATAATTTTGTAAAAATATGTTTAGAAACACAGTAACCATCTTTTGAACTCACTATTTACTAAAATATCAGAAATCTTAATAAATTTTTAGAACAAGGTTACTTTTTCAATAAAAAAGAGAAAAAGATAAATTATTTCGAATCAAATTTATAATGTATGTAGGTATGTAATGTATGTTGCCATGCTTTTATGGCTTATTTTCAGAAAGCAATAAGCAAATAAAATGAAAACAAATGGAGAAATGTAGAGACACTACACGATTATCTACTTTCCAGAATTTTAAATTATTAAGGATATTAACATTAATGGTGAATTCCCAAAGTGTAGTGCTGTAAAGATTCAAGATTTATCATATCACTAATTAATAGTTTACATGTTAGTCATGCATAGATATTAAATATGTTCTTTATGTAGTTAATGCACAGTGACAATAAAATAAACAATTAAAATGGCGACTTAAACCATGTAAATACATTCTTGAGTATTTATAATCATAGCATAAGAGTTTTTATTTATCATTTACTTTCTAGTAGAGGCACAAATTACATGCTGTAGAGATCTTTAGTGTTCCAGTTTGGCATGTTTTCACAATAATATAAATTTACGTAAGCCATACACGTATCTAGATATAGATAACTACAATTAACCGAGGAAGTTGCCTTACATCCATCCCAAATCAATCCCCAATCTCCCACCCAAAAAGTACTATATAATGATATAGATTTGATTCTGTTACAGACTTATTCTATCATATAGATATTTTTAATTCCAAAATTAAATATATGGCTTCTCTTGTGTCTGGCTTTTTTCTCTCAGTAAACTGTTGAGATTTATTCATTCATTTTGCATATCAGAAATTTGTTCCATTTAGTTCTGAATAATATAACATTACAAAATATGAACCACAAATTGTTTATTCATTGATCTAATTGACAGATATTGGATTTATTTCTGATATTTGACTTTTAAGAATAAAATCACTAAAAACATTTGTGTACAAGTGTACAACATAGACATATGTTGCTATTTCTTCTGTATCAATAACCAGTAATTCAGAATTGAATTTAGTTTAAGTCTTTTATCTCTATTTAATTAGGTTACTTATTACTTTATTATTGATTTTAGAAGTTGTTTGTATATTATGAATATAAATCCATTGTCATTTATACTGTTGAAAATATTTTCTCCTAGTCAATGGCTTGCTAGTCTATTTTCTCAGCTATATATTTTAATGAGCCAAAGTTTTTAAAATTTTATGTAGCTTACAATTTTTTTTAATCATTAGTGCTTTCTCGTTCTTTATAAGAATATTGTTTTTTGCTACAAGGTCAAAATGTAAAGATTTTTTATGTGTTTGAAGATTATAGTGGCAACAATTGTATCTGAGTATATTATCCACATGTAGCTCATTTTTTATGTATTGCTTGACGTAAAGGTTGAGGTTTATTTTTCTTCTTGTTTCAGAACCATGTGTGGAAAATGAATTTCTTTCTTTATTCAATAACTTTGTCATCTTTATTTTTCAAAAAAAAATAAATAAGACATTATTTAATCTTAACATCACAATCTGTACTTCTCAATCTATATTCATGATTTTATCTACATGTTTTGTATCTCTATTTTCTTCCTTTTTGTTTTATTTTTCTATTAAACTTCTTTTTTAACTTCCAAAGCAAGAGCTAATTCTAAAACTCAAAGATTCCTGGAAATTCTAGGAACCTGGAAAATAAGAATAATAATCAAGACACCGTGGTGAATATATGACATCTAAAAATCATAGCAACCACTTTAATTTACTCTATGTGATACGTAAAAAGAATATTAAACAATTTTTATGCTCTATTATTTAATATTTTGACACACTTATTTCAGAAAATGCTCAAAAAAGCCCTGTAAGTTACAAATAATTTTTACAGATAAGAAATGTGAAATTCAGAAGATTTAGTAATCGGCTTAAATATTATGATTCCTGCATAAAAAAAAGAACCCAATAAAAAATAAAAATATCTGATGTTTACATAGTTCAAAAATCATGTCATATTCTGATAGTGACAGTAATATACTTTTCTTGTAGATGAGGCAACATGATTTTGAAATATTGGCAATTTCTTCTGTAATAAATAGTAGAATTGTGTTTCATACACAATATGGATGATACAAGCACCTATACTTTTACTCAGTACATTATCATTTAGATTTGTCTAATGTAAATGCTAATGCATTGAGACCACATATTTATTTAGGCTAAGTTTTTGATCATTTTATGCATATGTAATAATTGCTGACATAGAGCTATGAAAAGAAACAAAAATGTTGAAAGGATCTATGATAATCCTGAATATGGAAGACAGAGCTTTAAAGTTTAATATTAATTTAATGAAAATAATTAAATTTAGGTTTAATGTTAATTTAGATAGCAACCATAACACTGAAACAGGGTCTTGGGAGGATTATACTGAGTCACATTTTACTTTTCAACCAGAATTGGAGTTCCTAGGGGATGGTTTATGTGGGGAATATGGTGGGATTACATGGGTACCTCAGGGAATGGAGCTATATAGCAACCAGTTTAGAATTATTTTAATATTTTACCAATCAGTACTATTGTAGTAGTATATACTTACAGAATATCAACAGTTATACTATCACATTTTATCACTTCTATGACATTTATAATACATATTTTTTTCCTCTGCATATTAGCAATAGGATGGTTCTGATACCAGTGTTACTTAAAGCTATATTTAGACAGTTACCCTTATTAATTAGTTATCATTGTGCACATGCAAATTTGGGCAGCAGACTCATTTATATTTTCATTACTACAATTGAGTTATGTATACTCTTGACAATATATGATCAGAGTTTATTTACTAATTACAATTTTCTTTAAAAATTTAAAGCATAACTCAGCAATAAAAATGTTAGTTATTAGGTTTGCAAACAACAGAGCAGAGAAATAAATTTTTATCATTAGAGGATCATCTATAATTTCATATTTTCCTGTAAAGCAATAACCAAGTGCTTTCTAAAGCCTAAGAAAGAAGAAAAAATTATAGCAATAAAGATGACATTTTATTTTTGAGATGGTTACCAAAAAAAAAAAAAAAAAGGATATCACCCACCAAACAATACAACTAGAATCATGAGAAATTCTACAAAGCAGAATAAGAACTTTCAAAACAAACGAAAGCAATCTGACCACTTTATGTATTGTGCATTGAGATAGAAACATTATAATTTAATTAAGAGCAGTTTTTTTCCCTTCCTGCATTGTATGTAACCTAAGGGTACATCCTATAATCTATTAGGTGTACAAATCAATAAAATATAGAATGAACATAAAGTAACACTCCAAAAAATAAAAGAATGGTTAGTAAAATTGCTTCAGTTAGCAATCCTAAAGGTAAAACGGTATGCATTCTATTCTAGAATAGTAGTTATGACTGAGATGTTAGTCCAAGTATTCAAGAGGCACACATCACAAAACACTATTTGCTGTGTCTCAGCCTTTTGGACATAATGAAAGAAAAAACATTAATAGTAAGCTTGTTGGGCCAAACTATCAAGAGAAGATGAGAAATAATGCAAAATCACATCTTCAAAAATTCCACATGACAATTGGGAAAAATTCAGATTATGAAAACAAAGAAAAATAAGTATGTCTTTGCTAAAAGAGACTGCTTATGTTGGAGCTTCCTCACAGGTATTTATGTCTTTTTTCTTTCTAAAGAAACACTGTAGGGGATCAGGGGTTTTTCTTTGCTCTTTCACTGTTATTGGGGCCTAGAAATGTACCTGGCATAGAGTAGACAATACACTTAAAGAACACACATTGTTCTTATTTGGTAATTATTGTTTGTAAAGAGACGTTGTATGTACATATCATAAATATTACAATGAAATATTGCAAACTACATAAATATGATGTACAAAGTGTCAAAAATAAAGGGAACTTGATATTTTAAAAAATATTCTGTAAATAATTACTGAACAAACTAATAATTACTATAATAGAAACAACAACTTCCATGCACAAATTTCAAACCTGGTGAATTTCCATGTCTCACATACCCAATTGGTTCCTGAATGGTGATAGCTGCTCAGGAAGCAAGTTACCCTTAAGAATTCATTCATACATTTGAAAAAAATAAGTTTTGAACTGTTACTACTAGCCAGTAACCAGTGATTCTTTTGTCCTTTAAGTTGAAGTCTGCTGAATAAAGCAGACATAGTCCCTCACTTGGTGATGATGAGAATGATTTTTAAATGAACTACACTTTTAAGAAAATGCAGTGAAAAAGAGGAAGACTGAGATTACATCCTCTACAATTAGGGTATTAGAAAAATGCACAGTTGCAGATTTAAAATCAGAACTCATTTGACTCAAAGGCTTTAAAAAAACACTTATAAGATGTATGACATTAGATAACTCTTTTGTTTCTACTTTCTTATCTGTAAAAAGGATGTGGCAATAAATACCTCCAGAGCATTTGTGACAATAAAAACATGATGTATGTGAAAACATCTTGTGATCTTTAAAGAACTATAAAAATGAAAGTTATTGTTTCAATTATTCCAAACAGGAACCAGAAAGGTTATTCCTGCATGGCATTCTGGTGTGATAGTAAATGAATAAATTCAAGCAGAAATAAGTGGCACAAAAAATCCACTAACGGATTCTGCAAAAAGACTCAAATCCAGGTTTATAACATATAATGTTTAAAGAAGAAGGAGTAGAAAGAATAAAAAAGAGGGAGTAGAAAGATAATAAAACAGTACTTTTTAAATAATTGTAACCATTAACACTAACATCCATAGATTTAAGATTAATTTAATTTTGTTTTAATATATAAAGGAAATTAAAAATGTTTCTCAAGTTACAGTGGAATCACCAAATTAAGATAATTTTTAAGTTAGGATTATCTCTCCACTTTTGATAACTTTTTTTAAAACTAATTTTTTAAAAGAGAAAATTGACATTTTTTAATGATGTCTAATTGCAGATGTGTTCTTTATTTCTCATACAAAATGATTTGGTAGGTTTTTAATACAAAAATTTTAAGTAATATCAAATATAATTGGTTATATAAATGATGGGTTTAACTAGAAAAATATTTGAAAATAAGCTATATCTGTTGTGATTAATTGGTAACATTTTATAAATCTGTAGACAAAGCTATATTCTAGAAGTTAATAACACCTGTCTGTAGATGTATTTCTAATGGAGACTTGAAAGGAAAATAAATTATTGGAGATGCTAAGTTTCACTTTCAAATATCTTTTTTTATGGATATAAACTGCAATTTATTTACCAGTATTTTTGTTTTTATTTTCTGTGTAAATGATGGCAAGATTTAGCTTTATTAAACTGTTATTTTAGAAGCAGGTATAAACATATATGGCTAAATTTCAATTGTTATAATAACATTATCTCAATTTTTATTCTCCATCCAATTTCAATAAATTGTTCTTATAAAAGATGTGCTTCGTGATTGTCATCTCCTCTGGAGGACAAATTATGATAACAATAACTGACTTTATAGTAACTTTACAGGAGCTGCTGGGTACTGGAAAACCAAATCATCCTGGAGTTAAATTGAGATTTTTTTTTTTTAAAGATAAGAGTTTATTGAAACTATCTCCTTTTATTAGGGTTTGCTTTGTTAGGATGGATGTAGACAAGTTTATTTATTTTGGTCTTCATCCAAAAAAACAATGAGAAAGGAAGTGCTATGATCACAGAGTAAGCCTTAGACAAAACTTGAAGAGTAAGATGTATCCACATCATTGCTAATGTCCTATCAGGCAAATAACCCTGGATAATGGGTACACAGTCCATTTTGAGAAGATGAAGTTGGAAAGAAATCCAGATTGTCTTAATAAAAATAGATCACAGTAAAATATTATGAAGGTAATATTTCTATGAAAAGAAAGATGAAGTATTAGAATTACAGTGGTAATTAGTCATTAGCAATGGCTCAATGGACTGTCATTGAGAACTAATTGTGCTACTCTAATAGCAAGACTTAATTTGCATATATACAGTTATAGTTTATGAATAAGATAGATGAAAATAAATTCATTTTGCCCACTCCCATAGTGATCTGAGAAATTCTACATTACAACCTAAAGGTGGCAATAAAGCATTTTAAACAATGATAAAATGCTTTATATTCTGATGTAATGCTTCAAAATAACTGAGTTCTTTTTAGAACTATGCAAAAGAACATAGGTAACTTCTTCCAGCAGCATTCTCCTGTGAACACTTCTTTAGTAAGTTATGAAATCTGGAAGTTTCTCCAGGAAGTCAGGACAATTTACCAGTGCAAAGAATTTTTGATCAATCATTGACAAGAATGTCTTTTAAACACAATATATTTCTAGAAAAAAATTCTGTGGTGTCTGTTCTAAATACTTTTTATAATTGTAAGTGAAATAAAATAGCCATGCATATTGTTGATGCCAGTGCATATCAGTTAGTCACAAGGCTGGACATGAACCATTGTGCTATGTTTTTATATATAGTGCATGTTGTTTGGGAGGTGTGTCTGGTATTTTTCCTTTTATAAAAACAATAAACTAGGAGCAGATAAGATGGCGAAATAGAAGCCTACCCCACCCATTACCCCCATGGGAACACCAAATTATAACAACTACAGACAAAGGCATCATCACAAAAACCAAAAATCAGCTGGGCACTTGCAGTACCTAGTTTTATCATATAGCTGAAAAAGGAACTAAAAGAGGGTAGGCGACACAGTCTTCAATTGTTGATGCCATCCCTCACCCCTCCCCAGGCAACAGCTGCACAGTGTGGAAAATCTTTCTGCTTGAGACAAGAAGGATGCAGCCACTGGGGCACTTTACATTGAACCCACTTCTACCCTGTCACAGTGGAAAGCAGAACCACGTTGCCTCCCACTGATGCCCACTCATATGGGGCTCATTTGGACTGGCCCATGGCAGAGGTATATTGCCCATCACAGCGGTTGGAGCCTAAGGTCCAGCAAGCATCACAACTGCCGGCTAAAGCACTCTGGGGCCCTAAGTAAACTTGAGGGGCAATGTAGGCTTCACTACTCCACTGATAGCACTAGACATGCAATCAAGAAAGAAAGTCAACAAAGAAACAATGAACTTAATCTATATCCTAAAACAAGGGGACTTAGCAGATGTTTATAGGACATTCCACCCCAAAACTGCAGAATATACATTTTTCTCATCAGCATATGGAACATTCTCCAAGATAAACCATATGACAGGCTGCAAAACAAGTCTCCATAAATTTAAAATAATCGAAATTATGTCAAGTACTCTCTCAGACCATGGAATAAAATTGGAAATTAACTCCAAAAGGAACCCCCAAAACTATACAAATACACGGAAATTAAATAAACTGCTCCTGAGTGCTTTTTGGGTCAACAATGAAATCAAGGTGGAAATTTAAGCATTCTTTGAGGCTGAGTGGTTCACACCTGTAATCCCAGCACTTTGGGAGGCAGAGGCGGGCGGATCACCTGAAGTCAGGAGTTTGAGACCAGCCTGGCCAATATAGCGAAACCCAGTCTCTACTAAAAATACAAAAAAATATTAGTTGGGTGTGGTGGTGAGTTCCTGTAACCCCAGCTACTAGGGAGACTGAGGCAGGAGGATCACTTGAATCCAGGAGGCAGAGGTTGCAGTGAGCTGAGATCGTACCATTGCATTCTAGCCTGGGCAACAAGAGTGAAACGTCTCAAAAACAAACAAATAAATAAACATTCTTTGAACTGAATGACAATCGTGACACAACCTATCAAAACCTCTGGGATACAGCAAAAGCAGTGCTAAGAAGAAATTTCATAGCCTTAAATGCCTACATTGAAGAGTCTGAAGGAGCACAAGTGGGCAATCTAAGGTCACACCTCAAGGAACTAGAGAAACAAGAACAAACCAAACACAAACCCTGCAGAAAAAAACAAATACAAAAATGAGAGCAAAACTAAATAAAATTGGAACAAAATAATAGAAAAGATAAATTAAATGAAAAGCTGGTTATCTGATAAAACAAACAAAATCAATAGACCATTAATGAGATTGTCCAAGAAAAGAAGAGAAAAGATCCAAATAAGCCAAATTATAATCAAAATGGGAGATACTCCAATGACACTGGAAAAATACAAAAGATCATTCAAGGGTACTATGAACTTCTTTCTGTGCACAACCCTAGAAAACCTATATGAGATGAGTAAATTTCTGGAAATATACAGATTCCTGGAAACCCACCTAGATTAAACAAGGAAGAAATAGAAACTCTGAACAGACCAGTAATGAAGTGAGATTGAAACAATAACAAAAAAATTGCCAACAAAAAATGTCCAGGACCATATAAAATCACAGCTGAATTTGATTAGATATTCAAAGAATAATTGGTAGCAATCCAAACCTATGTATTTGGAAATATTTGAAAATATTTCCAAAGACAGAGAAAGATGGAAGTCTCCCTAAATCATTCTATGAAGCCAGTATTACCCTGATACCAAAAATAGGAAAAGACATAACAAAAAAATAAAACTACAGACCAATATCCCTGGTGAACATAGGTGCAAAAATCCTCATCAAAATACCAGCTAACCAAATCCAGCAGCATATCAAATATATAATACACCACTATCAAGTGGGTTTCATACTGGGGATGCAGGATTTGATTAACATATGCAAACCAATAAATGTGATACACCACATAAACCGAGTTAAAAACAAAAATTATATGATCTTCTCAACAGATGAAGAAAAAGCATTTGACAAAATTCAGCATCACTTTATGATTAAAACCCTTAGCAAAAAAAAAAAAAAAAGCATAGGCAATAAGTAAGTCCATAGACATATTTGTCTTTTAGTTACATATTAATTATGGACATTGAAATTCAAATTTTATGTAAAAAAAAAAAAAAAAAAGAAGGGACATGCTTTAAGGTAATGAAAGCCATCTATGACAAACTCACAGCCAGCATAATACTGAATGGGAAAAGTTGAAAGTATTCCCCCCTAAGAAGTGGAATAAGAATCGGATGCTCACTTTTACCACTTCTATTCAACATAGTATCGGAAGTTTTAGCCTGAGCAATCAGAAAAGAGAAAGAAATAAAGAGCATCCAAACAGGTAAAAAGGAAGTCAAACTATGGCTATTCACCAATTATTCGATTGAATACCTAGAAAACCCTAAAGATTCCTCCAGAAAGCTCCTAAATCTGATCACTGAATTCAGTGAAGTTTCAGTGTACGAAATAAATGTACATAAATCAGTAGCACTGCTATACACTGACAGCGATCAAGCTGAGAATAAAATCAAGAACTCAACCCCTTTTACAACATCTGCAAAAAAAGTAATAAAATACTTAGGAATATACCTAACTAAAGGGGTAAAATGACTCTATAAGGAAAACTACAAAACACTGCTATAAGAAATTATAGATGACACAAACAAATGGAAACACATTCCATGCTCGTGGATGGGTAGAATCAATATCAGGAAAATGACTATACTGCCAAAAGCAATCTATAAATTCGATGCAATTGCCATCAAAATACCATCATCACTCTTCACAAAACTAGAAAAAAAATTCTAAAATTCATATGGAGCCAACAAAGAGCCCAGATAGCCAAAGCAAGACTAAGCAAAAAGAGCCAATCTAGAGGCATCACATTACTGAACTTCAAACCTTACTACAAGGCCACAGTTACCAAAACTATACCAGGGTGCAAAAACACACATGTAGACCAATGGAATAGAATAGAGAACCCAGAAATAAAGCCAAATATTTTGAGCCAACTGATCATTGACAAAACAAACAAAAGCATAAAGTGAGGAAATAACACCCTATTCAACAAATGGTGTTGGGATAATTGGCAAGCCACATGTAGAAGAATGAAACTGGATCTTCTTCTCTCACCTATACAAAAATCAATTCATGATAGATCAAAGATTTAAATCTGAGACCTAAAGCCATACAAATCCTAGAAGATATCATTTGGAAAACCATTCTAGACATTGGCCTAGTCAAAGAGTTTGTGATGAGGAACCCAGAATCAAGTGCAACATAAACAAAGATAAATAGATGGGACATAATAACTAAAGAGCTTCTGCACAGCAAAAGAAATAATCGGCAGAGTAAACAGAGTGGGAGAAAATATACACAAACTATGCATTTGATAAAGTACTAATATCCAGAGTCTACAAAGACTTAAATCAGCAAGAAAAAAGCAAATAATCCCATCAGGAAGTGGCCTAAGGACATGAATAGATAATTCTCAAAAGAAGATATACAAATGGCCAACAAACATGAAAAAAGGCACATCACTAATGATCAGGGAAATGCAAATTAAAACCACAATGAGATACAATCTTACTCCTACAAGAATGGCAATATTAAAAACTTTTAAAAAATCATAGATGTTTGTGTGAATGTGGTAAAAAGGGAACACTTTCACACTGCTGGTGGTAATGTAAACTAGAACAAGCACTATGGAAAACTGAAGATTACTTAAATAAGTAAAAGAAGTGGATCTACAAGAGGAAAAGAAGCCATTATATGAAAAAATACTAGAACAGGCGTGTTTATAACAGCACAATTTTCAATTGCGAAAATATGGGTCCAGCCTAAATGCCCATCAACCAGTGAGTGAATAAATAAATATGCAATGGAATACTACCTGCCGTAAAAAGGAATGACATAATGGCATTCAGGGCAACCTGGATATTATTACTGTAAGTGAAGTAACTCGGGAGTGGAAAACAAAACATCATATATTCTCACTGATAAGTGGGAGCTAAGCTATGAAGAAAGGAAGGCATAAGAATGATTGATATAAGGGACTTAGGGGACTCTGGGAGAAGGATGGAAGGGGCGTGCCAGATAAAAGACTGGTTACAGTGTATACTGGGTGATGGGTGCACTAAAATCTCAGAAATCACCAAGGCAATGTATAGATTCTAAGCAATGCTTATCAAAATACCAATGACATTCTTCACAGAAATAGAAAAAACTATTCTAAAATTTATATGGGACCATATAAAAAAAAACAAAACAGAAAAGCCAAAGCTATCCTGAATAAAAGAACAGAATTGGAGAAATCACTTTATCTGACTAAATTATACTGCAGAGCTACTGGATAGAAAAAATGTGGTACATATGTACTATTCAACCATAATAAAGAATGAGATCTTGTCATTTGGAACAACACGGATGGACCTGGAGGTTATTAAGTGTAATAAATCAGACACAGAAAGACAAACTTGGCATATTCTCACTTACTTGTGGGATGTTAGAAAACAAAACAATTAAACCCCTATTGATCAAGAGTAGCATGGTTACCAGAGACACTGCAAAAGGTAGTAGAGGGTGGAAGGAAAGTGGTGATAGTTAATGGGTACAAAATTAAAATAGTTAGAATTAATGAATAAGACCTAATATTTGATGGCACAATAGGGTGATTATTATCAAGAATAATTTAATTGTACATTTAAAAATATCTAAAACAATGTAATTGAATTGTTTGTAACGATAAGTATAAATGCTTGAGGGCTGAATACCCCATTTCCCATGATGTGATTATTATGCATTGCATGCCTGTTATCAGGGTGTCTCATGAATCCCATTAATAAATACATCTACTATGTACTCACAATAATTTAAAATAAAACTGAAAAAGTTTTTCTTACAATGTAAGAAGTCATGCCTGTTGTCCATCATAAAAATAGACAAAATAATATTTTAATGCATAGGTTATTCAGGAAGACACACTAATACATTTTATTGTGGAAATTTTAACAGATTAGTGAATCACTACAGGAATTGAAGAAGTGTCCTATAGATTTGTTTCTCAAAAATTTTACAGATAAGTACAATTTTTTTAGGACAGCAATTTGGTTTAATTGTTGATGAAATGTTACTGGTAAAACATTTTTGTCATAATATTTTACAAGTGCATTTTAGATTCCAGTTGCATATAATTATCTCTGTTCATAAATTATAAAAAATATAGATGTTATACCTAATCATATAAAGCTCAGAGAATGGTTTCTGTAGCACAGTAAGCATTCAATATCTTAATAAATATTTAATTAATGAATAATGAATTAAAAAGTCAATAAACATAGAATTTTAAATTTTCAAAAAATACAGCTAATTTAATCATAATACAAAGACAAATCACCAGATGACTCTTTTTGAGCTAAATGAAACAGGTAAGATGATTTTTGAAAGAAATAATTTGGTGATTGCAGAGAAAGAGTTTTCATATTGTTCACGTAGTATTTTGTCTCCACACTTGTAGTTATTTCCATTCATTTGTCAATTTATTTGATCATTTAGCAAATACTTGTAAAATGTCTATTATGGCATAATAAATGTGCTAGGCATGGCCATGGAATGGATAAAATTGTAAGCTTTGCCCCTTACCTCAAAGTATCTAAATATATTGGTGAACACAGAGGCATCAAGAGGAATATTTGGACTCCAAGTTAGATATTAACAACAATTAGTCCCAAGAGAGTACTTTATAAACCCAAATGGTATTTTGTGTATGTACAATTTACTGGTTGTCTGCTCAAATCATTTCCTCACCATGATTACTTCTAGTGTAGAAACCAAATTAGATGAGAAATTGCTAATGTGGTTCAAACAAATGGAACTAGATAATTTTAAGGGATGTTTTCATCAGGCTGTGGGTTTGAAAAACATTTCTCATTCACATTGAATAGTATTTCAGTCTAAAGAACTCTGTACATTAAATAAATATTTATTAAATATCTACTATTCATAGCAGAAACCTTTTTATTATTAGTAGTGTCAAATTGGTGCTCCCTCTCCTCAAGATTATGATTGACAATAATGGACATACTCTTCATTCTTCAACAAAAGTATCACCCATGATGAGCCACTCTGTGAGGTGAGGAAGGATGTCATGATAAAAAAGACAGATACAGCTTGGACATCAATATTCCTACCCATTTACTTTAACATAATACATGTTTCTGCCATTATAATTTTTGGCCATGAACAAAACTGGCTACAATGTTCAGTTATATATTTTATGTTAGCATTATTTGCTTCCTCAAAGACTTAAAGAAGTGCTAGAAGAGTTTCCTTCCAGCAATCTGCATGTGATATTTTAATTATAAATGAATAAGAATTAAATTATAAAAACATACATCTTACCAAAAACATGTACACAATTTCTATTGGTTGTTTTTATACTAAAAAACATCTCTTGCAACATCTCATATGCTTTTTCTTAGATTCCATTACGGTAAAGAATGTTTTTTGTTATTTGATTTAAAAATGCTTTGAGAGTATTTGTTGCAAGAAATCTGTTCCCAGCTAACAGACAGAAACTTAGATGCAGATATTATATTTTCAGCTGAAATATGTATGGAAAGTATTGATACCACAATTAACATTTTATTGTGTTCCATTTTATTCAGGGAATGAAGGTTTACATCTGGGATTGTATAAAATTATTGCAAATATTGTTCTTATTATATATTATTATATTTTAATTATAAAATACTTAATAAAATACATTTGAGCATGTAAAGTTTAGAGTTTTGTTCTTTATTTATTTTTTTTTCTGGTTGCAGCTTGAAAATAATACGAGATAATTTTTATTCAGTCTCTTCTGTTTCTTGCTCAGGTTTCTTAGATAGATGCTTGTGTAAGATCTTAGGTAATTGACCACATCTGCACTGTCAAAGAAAAGCTTATATGAGTTTTGCACAAAATAAGAGGTCGGAAATCTGTAAAAGAAAATCAATGATAGTTTACCTTTTTTCTCATTATGAATCTTGGCCTATTATTAGGCATAGATCAAACTTTAGGTATTTGGTATTCTCCATGATAGCCACAGCTATTCCATATTACATTTATATACACATTATGTCTATAGGCACATGGAATTATTTAAGAATAGGCAATTTACTGACAAAGAGATATATTAATTTAGAAGTTTTATTTCTCCTCCAGTTAAAGGTTGAATTTAGCATTAAGAATACAAGAAATAAATCATAAATCATCTTCCATGAAACTGAAGCTGCAGCTTTTCAAGCATTAAATAAGAAAAGTTCATTGTGTTTTTCAGTACATGGGCAGAAAATCACACAGGGAAAATTCTTTTAGAGGCTCTGATATGCGTAAAAGTAGTGGAAAAGCCACTTTAATCTCCTTAGCTTTTACAGAATCTTCTTGATTTCTAGATACATTTCTTGCTTTGTGTTTGGATTTTGTGTTATAGTGATGACCCTCCCTGTTTTCTTTTCATTACTTAGAAAAATATGGTAGGTGTTGCTTTGTCTAAAAAAATGTATAATAAAAATAATGTTAGAAATGTCCTAAATAAGTCACCTTAGTGACTCACTATAGTACTCACTTATAGAACAAAAATATACACAATTATAAATCTGAATAATATGAAGGATAGTTTATTTTGCACAGAAAATAACCAACAAATTGCATAAACTCAGTATTTATACTCTGGACATTTGCATATTCATAGATACAGCTGAAATAGTTATATGTATAAACAATATATATATATAGATTATATATATACATTTATAGATGTTCTTATGCATATGCAGATACATATTCATATGCATGTCTATATATATTCATATATATGTGTTTATGTGTGTATGCATATGTAGATTTATTATACAGTATACATGTAGTATAACCTATTTATATACTGACATTTAAAACAAAATAATATAGACAGATAAAACTAGGAAAATTCATTTATTATGTTGCAAATTTAAAGCTTTGGCTTTCAAGTAGAGTCCAGAATCTTACCACTGGCTAGCTCTGTATCTTTGAACAAGTTACCTAATCTTTATAAACCTGTTTCCTATTCTGGAAAATGTGCATGATACAAATCTATGTTCTTCAGAGTTTGCTATTGTAAGGACTAAATAGGCTAATGAATGCACAGAAGAAAATTGCACAATCTATTCTCGTGGTAGACACTCAATTAATATTGAACACCATTCCTCCTTATTCCAATCTCTGTTTAATAGTATCACTTTTATTGGGAGAAATTGCTACACATTTGTGTAGGGAAGAGTCTAATTTAAAAGAAATTGCAAAAATGTGTGGCTTCTCATACAATGAAAAAATAAGAAAATGGTTCTGAAGAAATGATTGCTTTACTTTTTACCTCAGTTTGCTGAAAGAATATTATCTCTGAGCACAAGCTATTATTAACACCAACAATTGTTTTTATCTTTCTCTTAGTGTTTCAAATTATTTGAAGCTATGCTTTGGGATATATTCAAATACTTTAATCCATCTTCTATGATCATTATCCTTTTAGCTTCATGCAACAATCATTTGTGTATTTTGAGTTTCCAAATAACACCAACATGGCAATGTGATGCTGTAATCAGTGTCCCTCGATGCTAGTAGGACAGTCTCATTTCAACACCTCACTGTTTGGGATTCTCTCCAGCTACTTATCATAGAGGAAAACTGCTCACAATTCAATGTGGGACACAGGAATTTTTGCAGCCACTGATTTTATATGTTAATTTCTATATTCAATTGAATGCTAATTGAACGTTTTACACAGTTCTTGGGCTTTTTTCTTAGTTTTTCTAATAATTACAAGCATTAGGTTGGACAGTATGGTGCATAGAATCCCAATGTCAACATATGTCTCTCTTCTACATGATGTAACCTAAAGAAGAAGGGGTTAATGTTTTCTAATTCCAGCTAAGGTAATGCTCTAATATCCTCTTATCTTTGACATATATTAATAATAATTATTTTTATTATTATTCACTTATTTAACATTAAACAAACACTAAATGGGTACCAAGTATGTTAATATGCCCCAGTCCCTGTTCTATGTGTTAATGTCACTACTCACATTCCTAATGGAGAAATAAATTAATAATAATGCTTACCAATTCATTCCTAAGTGTTTTTGACTATATAGTGCAACCAACAGGCACCATAAAATCTTTGCTGAAACAGTATGTGCAGGTTTTCACTGCTATTGTTTTTCTGCTGAGTTAGATGATTATCTCAGATATGACTACGGTTGGGCTGATAACTGCACAACATTTAGAAGATTCGCTTACTTGATATTACTTCCCTTGCTAAGCCATGTCTTTTGAAAATTAAAATTACAAATATATATGAAAAACAAGAAACATGCCTTATAAAACAGAATGGAATTGATAGATACAGTTAACTCTAGCAGTATCTAAAGTTGTCTATTCAGTCCTCGATAGGTTTTTGGTGACACAAAAGATGGGAAAATGCCAGGTCTATTCTCCAGTGCTCATGTCCTTAATACTGACTGCTACCTATTTTAGTATTATGTTTTGATGTTTCTCATGAAAGTTCTTTTGGAAATGTGTTTTACTACAAATTATTGACAGCCATTGATCTAATCATTATTACAAATAGCTGACATTACTATATGTTTTTATCTTATAGAATAAATCTAGGTTATAAACTGAACTATTGTTATATTTGACAATAACACTCTCATGAATTTCATTGATAGACAATGAGTCAGTGTATAAGAAAGTGAGGTAGACTATAACTGAACGATAGTACTGTGATCATCAAACTCAGGTGGTATATGCTATATGTAAAATTAGTCAACACTTTGCATTAGCTCATATTTTCATATTTCCTAAAACACTGCTAACTAAAAATGTACATTTTAATAGTTTCTATTTTTTGAGCATTTTAGGTTTACAGCAAAACTGAATGAAATGTGTGGATATTTCCCACATACTCTCTCACCTGACACATGCCTAGCCCGATTATCAACATCCCTCACCAGGGTGACGTAGTTGTCACAGTTGGTAAACTTGCACTGACATATTATTATTACCCAAAGTCTGAAGTTTATATTTAAGTTCACTTTTCATATTGTACATTTTGGGTGCTTAGACAAATGCATAATGACCTGTATTTACCATTATATTATCATACAGAGTAGTTGCACTACTCTCAAAATCCTCTGTGCTCTAACTATGCATCCCCACTTCCCTCTGAAAACAACTACAGTTCATGTATCTCAATCTGTTAATTTATTGGTCTCACATAAGTTGAAAAAAAAAATTAGGCCAAGTGTGGTGGCCTATGCCTGTAATCCCAGCATTTTGGGAGGCTGAGGCAGGCAGATCACGAGGTCAGAAGTTCCAGACCAGTCTGGTCAACATAGTGAAGCCCTGTCTCTACTAAAAATACAAAAAAATCGCCAGATGTCGTGGTATATTCCTGTAATCCCAGTCACTTGGGAGGCTGAGGCAGGAGAAACACGTGAACCTGGGAGGCAGAGGTTGCAGTGAGCCAAGATCGCACCATTGCACTCCAGCCTGGGTGACAACGCAAGACTCTGTCTCAAAAAATAAGAAAAAAAAGAAAAAAAAAATCAAAGTGTCTTTTATATAGCAATGTCACTGTTTTGCTGCATTGTTACAGCATAAGCACTTAGCAGCCCAGTGAGTTATTAACATATATCACAAAGAAAGAAATTGAGCCATTAGGAGACCAGTTAGCTTCCCCAAGGTCATAGAACTAGATAAATAATTCTGGTTTCCTTCAATAAATTATAATGTCTTCTGCAACATTTTCTGTACATTTAACATGGTGCTTCATGAAAGTGTTTGAAGTCCATGAATGTTCATTACTGACTAATCTCCAAGTGAAGCTGATCATGACAACTCTAACCCAGTAAGATTAGCATGTTTTCCTAATTTCATTTTTTCAGTCACAATAAAATGGTGCATGTTTAATTAAACTGAAAACTAATTTTTTGAAAAAATTTTCATTATCAATTGACATTTTAAATTTGTATAAATTTATGAGGTACAAAGTGATATTGTGATTCATGCAAGCAATATGGAATAAGAAACTCTCTTAGCCATTTGAAACGTACAATATTCTATTATTAACTTTATTCACTACGCTATTCAATAGACCAGTGAAAAAGTTTTTCCTGTATAAATGAGATTTTCTATCCTTCGATCATTCTCTATTTCTTCCACCCTTCAGCCTCTGAAACATTTTACCCTATGTTTCTATTAGTTTGATGATTTTAGATTCCATGTGTAAGTGAGAACATGTGGTATTTGTCTTTCTGTGTCTGGTTTATTTCACTTAGCACACTGTTCTCCAATTCCATCTATGTGTTGCAAATGACAGAATTTCCATCTCTTTTAAAAGCTGAATAGTATTACATTGCATGTATCAACCACATTTTCTATATCCATTCATCAATGGATAAACATTTAGGTTGATTCCATATCTTGGCAGTTGTGAATAATACTGCAGTGAACACAAGAGTGCAGACATCTCTTCTACAAACTGATTTCAAATCTTTTTGGTAAATACCTGGAAGTGAGATTGCTGGTTGATATAATAATTCTATTTTTTAGTTTTTTGAGGAAACTTTATACAGTTTTCTATAATGGTTGTAATAATTTGCATCCATACCAACAACAAACAAGGATTCTCTTTTCTTCATATCCTCGCCAACCCTTGTAAACTTTCATCTTTTGATTATAGCCATTCTGACAGGTGTGAAATGATACCTCACTGTGGTTTTAATATGTGGTTTTAATTTCCTTAATTATTAGTGATGTTGAGCATTTTGTCATACATGTGTTGGCCATTTGTATGTCTGTTTTTAAGGAATGTCTATTAAGATTTCCTGTCCATCTTGTTTATTTGTTTATTTTTGCTATTGAGTTGTTTGAGCTCCTTATATATTTTGAATATTAACCCCTTATCAGATGTATGGATTGCAAATATTTTCTCCCAGTCATTAGGTTGCCTCTACACATTGTTGATCACATTCTTTATTGTGCAGAAGCTTTTTAGTTTGGAACAAACCCATTTCCTTGTATATGCTCTTGTGATCTGCATTTTTGGGGTCAAATTCAAAGCATTAATGCTCAGATTAGTGTTGTGTAGTTTCTCCGCTATGTTTTCTTCTAGTAATTTTACATTAGCTGGTCTTACATTTAAGTCTGTAATTCATTTTTAGTTACATTTTACATTAGCTGGTCTTACATTTAAGTCTGTAATTCATTTTTGTACACAGTATAAGGGCTCAATTTTGTTATTCTGCATATGGATATGTAGTTTTCCTAACACCACTAATTGAAGACTATCCTTTACTCATTGTGAGTCCTTGAAACTTTTGGCAAAATTCAATTAACTATACATGTTTGGAATTATTTTTGTTCTCTCTATTCTGTACCATTAGTCAATGTGTCTATTTTGTTTTTAACAGTATCATGCTGTTTTAATTACTATTGCATTGAAGTATAATTTCAAAGCAGGAAGTATGATATTTCCAGCTTTGTTCATTTATTTTTGTTGTTCTTAATTATTTTGGATATTTGGGATTTATTTGTGGTCCCATACAAAAAAAAGACATTGAAATTTTGAGGAATTGCATAGAATCTGTTTTGGGTAGTGCGTACATATTAACAATATTAATTCTGCCAATCTATAAACACAGTATAGCTTTCAATTTATTTGTGTCTCCTTCAGTTTCTTTAATCAATGTTTTATACTTATCAGCCTACACTTATTTCACCTCCTTAGTTAAATGTACACCTAAGTACATGTGTGTATATTTATTTGTAACTAATATAAATGGGATTGTTCTCTTGAATTTTTTCTTTATATAGTTTATTATTAGTGTATAGAAATGCTACTCATTTTTGTGAGTTTTTTGTTGTTGTGCAACTTTATCTTTTTTATTATACTAAGAGTTTTTTAAGTCTGCAGGGTTTTTTATATAAGATAATGTTTTTAGTAAACTGATAATTTCACTACTTCCTTTTATATTTGGATGTCTTTTATTTTTTTTCTCTTGCCTAATTACTCTGGCAAGAACTTCCAACAATATGTTAAACAGAATTCAGAATCATTCTTGTTTTGTTCCAAATATTAGAGAAAAGGAGTTTTACTTTTTTATGTGAATATTCTCTTGATTATTCTTTTTTTTCCTTTGATTTAAGTTCCAGAATACATGTGCAGAAGGTGTAGGTTTGTTACATAGGTATGTGTGTGGCATGGTGGTTTGATGCCCCATTGACACATCCTCTGAGTTCTCTCCCCTTGCCTCCTAGTCCACAGCAGGTACCAGTGTATATTGTTCTCCTCCCTGTGTCCATATATTTTCATTATTCAACTCCCACTTATGAGTGAGAACATGTGATGCTTGGTTTTCTGTTCCTGTGTTAATGTGCTGAGAATGATGGCTTACAGCTTCATCCATGTCCCTGCAAAGAACATGATCTCATTTCTTTTTATGGCTGCGTAGTGTTCCATGGTGCATATATGTCACATTTTCTTTATCCAGTCTAACATTGATGGGCATTTTGGTTAGTTACATGTCTTTGCTATTGTGAACAGTGCTGCAATAAACATACATGTGCACATGTCTTTATAGTAGAATGATTTATATTACTTTGGGTATACACCCAGTAATGGGATTGCTGGGTCAAATGGTATTTCTTGTTCTAGATCCTTGAGTTATTGCCATACTGTCTTTCACAATGATTGAACTAATTTACATTAACATCAACAGTGTAAAAGTGGGTTTCACTTTTCACCAGTAAGTATAACATTAGCTGTAGGCTTCTAATATATGGCCTTTATTGATTTAATCAGAGGTATCTTCTTTAGAAGGAGGTCGAATTTGTCAAATGCTTTTTCTGCATATAATGAGATTATCATGTGATTTTCTTCTTCTTTTTGTTAATGAGATATATCATATATGTTGATTTGTGTACGTTGAACCATGTTGCATCCCAGGAATAAATCCCACAGGACCATGGTGGAAGATCCCTTAATGTGTTGCCAAATTCAGTCCGTTAGTCTTTTGCTGAGGATTTTTACACCTGTGTTTATCAAGAATATTGGCCTAAGGTTTTCTTTTTATTGAAAATGAAGAAAAAAAGGAATTTCCAAGCATCTGTGTGATGTTAATAATAAAGACATGTAATTTTAATTGTTATGTTTATTATTAAAATACATAAAATGGATGAAGAAAAATGTCAAAGGAGACTTAAAACTTTCAGATTGTGATGGTATGCTGCTTCTATTAAGAAAGAGCTAGTTGACAGTATAGAAATAATTACAACTTTGAAATTAGGCATGGCTAGACCCTAATTGCCAAAAACCTCTTCTAATTTTGGCTATTTTCTGACAATAAATACAGGAATATATTTTTTAAAAAACTTGTGCCTACCTCTGGAAATATCTTGCCAGACTCAGAAGGAACCTGCTCATTTTGTGCATTCAAATATACCATAGAATCTTCACTGTATATTCTATTATAAATTTTTGTTGTACTTTCAGGTGTTAAGCATGTTTTAAGAGAAATACAATCCTATGTATGCAATTTATCTTGAGATGTAATGTCATGTTTTACTTAGAGCTATGGTTGGGAAGGTAGCAGAAGAGTGGGGAGAAAGGTAAAAGGATGTGGGTAAGGAAGATAAAAATACAGAAAACATTTAAAAATGTAGTCAGCCTTCAGGTCTCATATGTACAGCCAAATATAAAATAAAGGCAACACTATAAGTTTTTTAGCCAAAACAAAAATGCTTCAAACACCTTGAATCTTCAATCGCCTCTTTCTCTTTACCATTTCTGTATACTCTGTTTTAACTGTCCAGATCCTGATATCATCTGAGTTTGAGATCCCACAAATTGAATAAACATTTTATTTCTTCTTATTGTTATTTATGTTACAACAGTAAGTACAATAGCTTGATTATAATAAATGGTCAATAATAATTTATAAATATAAATTAAATATGTCATAGTTAATTGTCAATATGTCATCAACTAATAATTTGAGCAAAAGGCATATAAGAACATAAACAAAATGTCCCACACAGGATTTTCTAAGTAATTCAGTAATCATAAATGATCTTAAAAAATATATTTCATATTTTTCTTTGAGGAAAAAAAGAAATGCAATTTATCCTGATTCAGAAATGAAACAATAATAGAGAATAAAGAGAACTCAAGAAAATTCCAAAAGAGATTATTCTGTCTTAAATCATTTACTGTGGAAATGAATTGGGTTTAGTGTCATAATTTCTTTGAGAGATCTCTACAGTAAATATAATTTAAAGCACCTGTGGCCTACTGATTAAATTATTAATGGCAAGTGAGAAAGTGTTATTGCTGGTGTTTAACCAAAAACTTTGTCTGTGAATGCAGAAGGGTTGTTTTTTAAAAATTTTTTTCCTAACAAGAATGAGCAGGACTTTGGTTCAGTTGTGTGATTTCTTCATAAATCACAAATATCATTTGATATGCAAAATCACTGGGAAAGCATCAATTATGTAGAGCTAGTTAAATGAAGTGTGCTAATATGCAATGATTCTAAACTACCACAGGGTGGTAGGAGATTCACTTTCCACAACATTTATCTAATTAGCAGAACTAACTGCTTTGCTATACTTCCACCACATTCAAATTCCTTATTAAAAACTATATATTGTTACTGCTCAATAAGTATGAATAAAATCTCAGAGGTAAAAATTTTCCTTTAAGATATGCTATAGTTAAAGTTCAATTCATCCAGAAAAAACAAGTATTCATGTATTGATTTGGTTGATTTGCGTGTTTATGTATTTTCCTTCTTTTTCATAAAAGACACTTTACCTTTAATGATTAATGTAGGGAAGTTCACAGGACATTTTTAACAAATATATCATATTATATGTTATAATGCCATCTAAATGACTATTTCATCACAACACCCCAATATGAAAATATACACATACATATTATTGAATCAAAACTTAATTGAAATTAAGTCGTCTTCCTTCCTGTTGACTTTGGATAGTCTGATGACAATATACCTTGGTGAAGTTAGTTTTGCAATGTATGTTTCAGCAGTTCTCTGAGTTTCTTTCATCTGGGTTCTAAATCTTTGCTTAAGATCAGGGAAATTTTCCTACTCTTCTTGTTATCTAGAACATTTATGAGCAGTTAAGTGTCCCCACATTTTCATGTTTTTCATGATGGCCAAAGTATAGTCAAGAATAATATTTTAGAAGCTATTTTTTATTTTAAATAGAAAAATAAAGTGCCTAAGATTTCCAACTATGTGTTAGAACTAAATGTTCAACCATTACAACTAATTTATTTATAAACTAAAAAAAAAACCTGTGGAATTTTAATTTCGTACTTTATTACTCCATGACACAAAATTAAAAATGAAGATGCAACTAAGATGACAAATTATTTTAAGTGATATACAACTGCAAATATCTCATTGGTAAGGTCTTTTGTCTTTTACTTGCCTAGATTGTTTAGGCATAAATAATAGTTATAAATGCTTCATAAAGAAATAGAAACCCATAATATACTAATGTAGAGAGAGATTTCCTGGAATATTAGCTTTAATGACAAAAAATTTAATCTAATGCTTTATATTATTATACAGTATAGAAGAAGCTGAAATTTTATGAAACTATTAACATATTCATTCTCAATGGCAAAAAGGTAGATACAATACCATAAACAAAAATAATGCCTATTTTAGTTTCCATTGGCTGTCACGAAAATTACAACAAACCACATGGCTTTAAACAACAGAAATTAATTCTTTCACCGTTCTGGATACTAGTCTAAAACCAAGTTTTTGGGATGGTCTGTTTCTTTGGAGGCCTTGAAAGGCTTCTCCCCCAGTTCTCCCACCCCCTCCCTAGTTCCTGATTACTGCTTGAACTTTTTGGCATTCCTTAGTTTGTGGTAGCATAACTTTAGTCTTAGTCTCCATCTTCACCTGGCCTTCTCCACTGTATTTTTTCTTGTCCAGATCTCCCTTTGATTTGATCTTATAGGGACATCTTCATTGCATGTAGGGCCCCCTCTAACTTCAGAATGATTTTGTCTGAAGATTCTTATGTTACTCACATCTGAAAAGATGTAGTTTTCCAAACGAACTAGGTTTTGCGTGTGTGTGTGTGTGTGTGTGTGTTTCCAAACTAGGTCTTATCTCCCAGGTTCTGTTCAATCTATTACAAAATATCAATCAAGTTATGAAAAAAAATACCAAACACTTACTAAATGCTATGTCATGTACTAAATGTTTTAAGAGCTATTAGTTTATTTAAGTACTAAAATGAACCTATGAATAATTCTGCCTCTGAAGGAAGATTTTCTGGTTTCAAACGCTGGTTCCCTCATTGGTATATAACCTGACTTTATCATGCTTCAATTTTCTCATCTGGAAAGTGGACATAATAAGGATTGTTGTATTTAGTGAGCTAATATAAAAACATGTGTATGTTAAAAACACAAATAAACCTAACAACTACACGAGAAAATGGACAGTAAAAATATTTGGTACTTCAAGTTGTGTTTCCAACTATAATAAAATAACTGACTAACAAACCTACCTACTTTCTAAAAATAACTAGAAAACTGCACGAAATATTTGAAGCAATAATTTTTAAATCTTGAATCGTAAGAAGCATACAACAGTGACCAATGAGAGAAGGAAAATTAGCACTGTGGGTGCCAGAGCCAACCCAAACTTTCTGTCTGGAGGCAGTTTCCTGATCTTAGTGCAGACAAGGGAACTGAAACACAACAAATGACTTATTGAAATGTAGAGATAATTGAATTTGGGTAGGCTAAGAAGTCTGGAGTTTGTAAAGCAAAATTTGAAAAGAGAAGGTGATCAGCATAGAGCTCACTTTCAGCTGGGGTTAGGATTCTAGGTTGCTATACATAATCAGAAATTTCCCAAGGCTTGAAATATTTTTTTACAAAGACCTATAAACATAACAATTCACAGACTGCATACAAGATTGAAAAAGTTTAAGATTATCAAATTTGATATTTGATATCAAAGTTTTATCAAATTTGATCTATCAATACTTTAGAATATCTATGACACATGCATATTTAATACTTTACATTAGACATACATAAAAATGCATTAAGCTCACTAATAAGAAGGTATGAAATTAAATAATTCAAATTTAAAGCTGTTGGAACTTAATCCTGAGCCTTGAGAGGAATACAGGTATACAACCTGAGTTATGCTGCTGTAGCTGCAACTTGTTGGGTTGTTTTTTTGTCTTTTAAACTTCCTCGAAATGTAGTCATCTGTATCCAATCAAATTGCTGTGGTATATGCACTTGGTCTTGTATGGAAAATGTAATCCTGCTAGAACTTCTCTGTCTTTGCCTACATAATTGAAACTTTAACTTTTCCACTTTGCAGAACACCAACCCTATTTGTTTAGTGTCCGTGCTTTCCGCCAGTGACAAACCTCAAGCTTTGTACTTGAATAGACTTGAATCTAATTTTCTGAATTAATTGTATTTTCTGAATATAATTATTTAAGTTTGAAAGAGGCCACCAACCCAATGAAGAAGGGCAAAAACATTCAGCAGATTTCAAAAAGATCTGCAACTGTACCTGTATATTTACTGTAAGAGCAAATAGCATAACAAATACTGAAATTTTTGTGACATTGGTGAAATGTGGATATCATGTATTGGCAAGGATGTTCACCAACTGGAACTCATACACTGCTGGCATGGTAGTAATATGGATGTCTACTGCAGGCAAAACCGTAGTGACAGAAAGCCTGAGGTTGTGTATCAGTGGAGGTATTGTTTGTAAAGGACACAATGAAACACTTTGGTAGAATATAAATTTATATCTTGGTTGAGATGGTGACTAACTAGACATACACATTTGTCAAAACTTGTGAAACTGGACACTGTACATTTAAATTGGGTGTATTTAATTTTCTGTAAAATGCACTTCTGTAATGTGGATTTAGAAAGTAATAAATATTTTAAAATAACAAAGTGTTAGACTTTGAACTTTGAATTAATTTAATATTTTCTTTGTATATTTGTTCATCTTCAATGATACATGTGCCTTCCTTTTCTAATGAAATCAATAATCAGTTAATAATTGGGTCTTTTTTTTTTTAACTAGTATGAAAACATCTTAATGAGATGGTCAGTTGGAGCACACTAAAACTTTGGTTCTGTATCACATGAGTGATTTATACAAATCACGTGTGATTTATACTAAATTACATGAGTGATTTATACAATAGAGGTGAGTGTCTGTGCTACATTTTAATTCACTAACATATACCAACCAGTATGGGAAGAAGAAAAATCTCCTTTGTTAATCAGGGCATGCTTGCTACCCTCTTGAATTTTATTCCACATTTCTTGATCCCCAGGTAAAGCATTAAGGTCTGACCTGCTCTATGTCTGCACAAGCATTGATTTGCAACACCAAATAAGGCAGCACAATCAAAGAGAAAAGTCAGAAAGAAACATCAGCTCCTTGCATGAGATGAAAGCTCTGTTGTTAATCATACTATTGATGGCATCACTAATGTAGTTAGCAACTAAATTTAGAAAAAGAGAAAGGATTCATTTATCCTCATCAAATCTGCTTTCATGCCTGTGTTCTTAGGAAAGTGGACTGGTAATTATTTGGAATATTTATGCATTTAAAATTTAGTCTTCCTTTCTTTCTTCCTACCCTTCTTCCAAGCCAGTGTCTTTATGAAAATAAATACTGAAGCTAAATATCATAAACACCTTCCACCATAACACACTAAATAATGGCATACCCTGTGTAAAACTTCAGAAAAATAACTTTCTTACTTGTTAATAAATCACATACATAAACATGTTCAAACTAAAACAGAGAGAGAACATAGGAATAAATTTTAGAAGCAAGTTTGTATGTGTAACAATTCATTTAGTACCAGAAGGTGAATATGTATACATGTGTGACTTTATTGTTAAAATATTTTGAAAAGCATAAAATACTAATTAGCGTAATAAATATTCAATAGTATTATCTATTATCAGAAGTAGCACAAAGCCTTTGATTATCAAGTTTTAGAGTAACTCCATTGTTGCTTTTTGAGATATTCTGGGGACTGAATGAAAACGTTCTCTTTATTAACAAAGGGAAAGTTATAATGTATTGGCTACTCCGAAAAGTGAAAATAGTTACAGAACATTGTAAAGAAAACCTGAATTTTTTCATTAACATTAAAATTTGACATAAATATTGAACCACTAATCTAGGTGAATACCTTATTTCAAACAGCAATTCCAATTTCATGATATTTAAAAATTATTAGTAACATTAGAGTTCATGAAGCACCTCCCAATCAGCAAACACAATATTACAGTAGAAGCAGTTAACATATTAACTACACAAATCATTTCATTGTTGTATCATTCCAGTTAAACAAAACACACACACACATTACACACACACACACACACACACACACACACACACACACCCCTGTCTTTCTCCCCCTGTAGAACTACAACTGTACATTACTGGTATAAGTTCAGACCTCCAGCATCAGATAACAAATACCCTTCACCTTCTACAGAAATAGCCCTTCCTAGACATTTGAATCTACAATCTCAAATGTCTCTCTTCTAAGCTGTTTAAAGTGAGCAGTAGTATGCTGAAGCAAGATTGAACTGTCTCTTGGTACTGAATTGGCACTGAAATTTTAGGAAATTTGCTAACATTTATATCAGGTTGGTAGCTTGAAATTGGGTATCAGAAAATATTTACATCATGGCAATCAGCAAATAGCACAAATAAAGGCTTCCTTCCTACTGACCTCCAGCTGATTATTGATCATTTATCAACACACTAGTGATTATATTCCTTTTCAAAAGTAATTGCTCTTTCTGAGAAAGAAAAAATATTGAGGAAAGGGAAGGGAAGGAAGGGAAAAGAAGGAAAAGGCAGGGCAGAGAAAGAGCACTATAAACTTCTCTCAACACTGCTTTAGCTGTGTCCCAGAGATTCTGATATCTTGTGTCTTTGTTCTCATTAGTTTCAAAGAATTTATTGATTTCTGTCTTAATTCCTATTTACTAAAAAGTCATTCAGGAGCAGGTTGTTTAATTTCCATGTGATCATATGATTTTATGCAATTTTCTTTGTATTGACTTCTATTTTTATTGCACAATGGTCTTAGTATGGTTGGTATAATTTCACTTTTTTGAATAGTCTAAGGATTGTTTTATGCCCAATTTTGTGGTTGACTTTAGAGTATGTGCCATGTGGTGATGAGAAGAATGTATATTCTGTTGTTTTTGGGTGGAGAGTTCTGTAAATGTTTATTAGGTCCATTTGGTCAGGTGTGAAGTTTGGATCCTGAATATCTTTGTTAGTTTTCAGCCTTGATGATCTATCTAATACTGTCAGTGGGATGTTGAAGTCTCCCACTGTTATTTTGTGGTTGCCTAAGTTTCTCTATAGGTCTCTAAGAACTTGCTTTATGAAACTGGGTGCTCCTGTGCTGAGTTTGTATAGAATTACTATAGTTAGGTTTTCTTCTTGAACTGAAACCTTTACCATTATGTGATACCTTTTTCTTTGTAATTTTCACATTTTTGTTGGTTTAAAGTCTGTTTCATCTGAAACTAGACTAACAACCCCTGCTTTTTTCTGTTTTTCGTTTTCATAGTAAAATTTTTCTCTATCTTTTAGTTTGAGCTTATGCATGTCATTGCATGTGAGATAATTCTTTTGCAGACAGCATACAATGGGTCTTTATTCTTTATCAAACTTGCCATTCTGTGCCTTTTAATTGGGGCATTTAGCTCATTTACATTCAAGGTCAGTATTGATATGTGTGAATTTGTTTCTGTCATTCTGTTTTTAGCTGGTTATTATGCAGACTTGATAGTGTGGTCACTGGGCTAGTACTTTGGTGTGTTTTTGTAGTAGCCAATAATGGTCTTTTTCCTATTTAGGGCCCTGTTCGGGACCTCTTATAAGGCAGGTCTGTTGGTAACAAATCCTCTCAGCATTTGCTTATCTGAAAAGGATCTTATTTCTCCTTTGCTTATGAAGCTTAGTTTGGCTAGATATGAAATTCTTGGCTGAAAATTCTTTTCTTAAGAATGCTGAATGTAGCCCCCCTACCTATTCTGACTTGTGTGGTTTCTGTTAAAAGGTTGGGTGTTAGCCTGATGAAGTTCCATTTTAGGTGACATGCCCCTTCTCTCCATCTGCCTTTAACTTTTTTTTCCTTTTATTTCAACCTTAGAGAATATGACTGTGTGTCTTGGGGATGGTCCTGGTTCTCTGCATTTCCTGAATTTGAATGTTTGCTTCTCTAAAGAGGTTGGAGAAATTTTCATGGATGATATCCTGAAATATGTTTTCCAAATGGCTTGCTTTCTCTCCTCCTCTTCCAGGGATGCCAATAGGAAATAAATTTTGTCTCTTTAAATAATCTTTTAAATATTTCTTGGAGGTTTTTTAATTCATCTTTATTTTTGTCTGACTGAATTATTTTGGAGAAACAGTCTTCAAGCTCTGAGATTCTTTCCTCAGCTAGGCTGCTTCTGCTGTTAATGCTTGTGATTGTATTCTGAAATTCTTGAAGTGAGTTTTTTGGCTCTTTCAGATACATTTTTTTTTTAAATAGCCATTTATCTTTCAGCTTCTATATCATTTTATTGTGTTCCTTAGAATCCTTGGATTGGGCTTTGACTTTCTCTTCAACCTCAATAATCTTTTCTATCCATATTCTGAATTCTATTCCTATCATTTCAGCTATTTTGGTCTGGTTAAGAACCATTCCTGGGGAACTAGTGTGATGGTTTGGAGGAAAAAAGAAGGAAAAGACACTCCAGCTTTTTGAGTTGTTAGAGGCCTTGCACTGTCTTTTCCTCATCTTTGTGAGCTGATGTTCCTTCAATCTTTGAAGTTACTGTTCTTTGAATTTTTTTTGTTTGTTTTATCTTCTTTGATGTTATTGGGGATTTGGTCATGGTATAAGGTGGGTTCAGTTAATTGGCTTTGTTTCTGGAAGGTTTTAGGTGGTCAAGGGTCAATTCATCACTCTTGAGCTCCATGTTCTAATTCTGGGGGGCTAGTATTGGCTCCAGGCTTGGTTCTGTGGTCTCTCGAGGCTAGAAACCTGCTGTACTGGAGGGGCCAAGGTGTTCAACTGCTGGCCATAACACTCTGATGGATGGTGCCAACCAAAGCACTTTGTCAGGTGTTAGCAGAAGGATCTATGCTGAATCACACATACCAGTAACAGTGGCAGCATGACAGAATGCATGATCATCAGCTGCGGTGGGGTGCTGTTGGGTGTAGGGGTGTTGACCTCCATGTGGGTATTCACAGCGGCACTGATGGTGATGTGAGGGAAGGGGGTTGGAGGCATGGACTCTAGTCTCCTTGTGCGCATTTGCACTGATGGCAGTGTTGGCACAGGGGCAGGGTGCTGATGGGTGCAGGGCTGGCAGCCACCATGCACACATTCATACCAGTGCAGTAGCAGTACTCATTTTTTTGAATTCTTAAATACAAATTTTTCTGTAATACTGTGCGATCATTCTTTTCAGAAGAGAAAGTAACATTTAAATACATGTTAGAGAAGAAAATATAAAAATTCCCATCCATAACTATAGATATCTTTATCGACAAGTTGAGAAGGGTGAGGTGAATATTACATATTTTCAATATATAATATAAAAACTTGGTTTAAGAAACTATAGCAAATTTTTACATTTATCTTCATGATCAGTGTAATAGTCTTCTAATTTTGTTCTTATTCCAAGATTTCTCTTTTTGAATGCATTCTCTGGAGTGCTGCCCAAGATACCTTACTAAAATGTAAGTATTACTATGTTACCACTTCATTTAATTTTTCCCCAATGGCTTTCCATCACTATAGATTTGTAAACAATTCTTCAAATGTAATATGTGCTCTTTGATCTTATAGCCATCTTTCATTCCATTCAACATTTCTTAACTCAGACATTTAAGAGTGAGGAGCTAATGTGTGTTCACCATTAGATATCATGGAGATAGATACATGGATATAGCATGGCTTGTCAATTGAGGAAGTTACATTCTGGATAAGAAAACAGATAAATAAATAGATAATCACACAGCAGATTTACAAAATAACTCATACTATAACCCAACCACAGTTCCTAGGGACAGCAAGCCAGAAGGTGAGTGATCTCCACATTTCCAACCAAGGTACCAGGTTCATCTCACTGGGACTGGTTAGACAGTGGATGTAGTGCAAGGAGGGCAAACCAAAGCAGGGTGGAGAATGAATTTGACAAATTGACAGAAGCAGGCTTCAAAAGGTGGGTAATAACAAACTGCTCCAAGCTAAAGGAGCATGTTCTAACCCCATGCAAGGAAATTAAGAACCTTGAAAAAGGGTTGGAGGAATTGTTAACCAGAATACCCAGCGCTTAGACGAACATAAACAACTTGATGGAGCTGAAAAACACATCATGAGAACTTCACAAAGCATACACAATTTCAATAGCCTAATTGATAAAGCGGAAGAAAGAATATCAGAGATTCAAGACCAACTCAATGAAATAAAGCAAGAAGGCAAGATTAGAGAAAAAAGAGTGAAAAGAAATGAACAAAACCTTCTAAAAAATATGGGATTATGTGAAAAGACCAAATCTACATTTGATTGGTGTATCTGAATGTGACAGGGAGAATGAAACCAAGTTGGAAAACATTCTTTAGGATATTATCCAGGAGTACATTCCCAACCTAGCAAGGCAGGCCAACATTCAAATTCAGGAAATATAAAGAACACCACAAAGGTAGTCCTCAAGAAGAGCAACCCCAAGGCGTGTAATCATCAAATTTCACCAGGGTTGAAATGAAGGAAAAGATACTAGGGGCAATCGATGAGAAAGTTGGGTTACCACAAAGGGTAGCCCATCAGACTAATAGCAGATCTCTTGGCAGAAATGCTACAAGCAGAAGAGAGTGCGGCCAATATTCAACATCCTTAAAGAAAAGAATTTTCAACCTAGAATTTCATATCCAGCCAAACTAAGCTTCATAAGTGAAGGAGAAATAAAATCTGTTACAGACAAGCAACTGCTGAGAGATTTTGTCACCACCAGGCCTGCCTTACAAGAGTTCCTGAAGGAAGCACTAAACATGGAAAGGAACAACCAGTACCAACCACTGCAAAAACATATCAAATTGTAAAGACCATCAATATTATGAAGAAACTGCATCAATTAATTGGCAAAACAACCAGCTAGCATACAAATAGCAGGATCAAATTCACACATAACTATATTAACCTTAAATGTAAATGGGCTAAATGTACCAATCAAAAGACACAGCCTGGCAAATTGGATAAAGAGTCAAGATCCATTGGTGTGCTGTATTCAGGAAACCCATCTCAAGTGCAAAGACACACATAGGCTCAAAATAAAGGGATGGAGAAAGATTTACCAAGCAAATGGACAACAGAAGAAAAGCTGGGGTTGCAATCCTAGTCTCCGATAAAACAGACTTTAAACCAACAAAGATCAAAAGAGACAAAGAAGGGCATGAAACAAAATTTTGAATTCAGTTTATTTTAACACTAATTCCTCCCTAAATACATACCAACTCATTACTAAGGAAATAAATATAATAAAACTAAATATTTCATGAGAGTAAAGTATATGGGATAATTTAAATATTCTCTGCAGATTAGTATTTACTCTCACTTAGAAAATAAAAAAACAACCACAACTCTTAGCTTTGCTTCTCTTCCCTCATTCTTTTCTCTAAAATAAGGTTATTTGTTTCTTTATTTAGGTTATTTAGTTTCTTTATTTAGCTTATGAACCATGTGGAAATAGAGGATGAGAACAACTGGGTTTCATAATGGCATTTGAAAATTTGTTGTTTTCTTCAAAATATAATACATATTTGGGGAAAATTCCCTTCCCATAGGTACATCACTTACCTTGCTGGAATTCCTGGTGAAGCAGTTAAAATATGCTCTTCTGGCATATTAAGTTAGAGGCACTTGAAAAATAGCAGGTGCAAGATCACTCTGATCTTTGTGCTGTTTCTCAAAGCAGAAAACAGAATTTCTGTATGAAAGCTGCTCTTCTTACACTAGAAGGAAAAACAACATCCTTATCTTCAAGGACAAGAAGTCAAGACCAAGAGAAGTCTGTACTGACCTTGCAAAAATAACTCTTTTCTTTTAAGCCTCTTCATTTAATTTAGTCACAGCTTAACAAATGACCATTCTTTGTCTACCTCAGTATTTAAGTAACTGACTCTGCTTCTTTGAAGTCTTCAGGTCTTTAATAAATAAACATGTATTGTGCTTTTCTCCGCTTAATCTATTATGTCAATTTAATTCTTGGACCCAGCCAAGACCCTAAGAAGATAAAGGTGGAGCTTTGCTGCCTTTACACTAGTCATATTTGACAACTGATGCCATTAAGCTAGGCCTCTTGACTTACTCAGGTGCAGGTGGTATATTCTGGATGACTTGCTCTCACCTGCAACCAAGCAATCTTTGGGCTTTTCAGTATCTTTCAGAGGTCAAGTCTCTAGCAGATCATGCATTCCTGTCCTCAGTAATCCCTTGTTTTACTCACTCTAATCAATCTTTCTTTCCATCCCAGTTTCTCTGGGCTTGGAAATGAGGTGGGACTAGTTTATTTCAGTAATCCCTTGTTTTACTCACTCTAATCAATCTTTCTTTTCATCCCAGTTTCTCTGGGCTTGGAAATGAGGCGGGACTAGTTTATTTCCCCTAGGCTCTATCCTATAACCACAGAGCATACTAAACTGTTATAAGTGAAAAGGGGTATCTTCTCTATAATAGCAGTAAAATCTGTGACTGGAAACTATGCTGTACTGAATTGGGATATATTTAAATTTTTAGAAAGTTAACAGATAATAACATGATTTGCAAGGATTCTGTGATTATATGGTCCTATTATTTAATGTCAGCATCTACAGTTTCTGTAATTTCCCCATAAGCAATGGAAGCTTTGAATTAGCTTGAATGAAGTATTTATACACAGAAAGGCAGACAAAAATTTATATTAATAATTTACAATGTATTACATAATACATTTTGGTCACTGCTAGTAACCCAAACTGGGGAATATGAAAAATCAAAGAATTCCTAGAGAAACTATACTCTAAGATGTATTTTGTTGGCTCATTAGGAATTATTCATGTTAAAAAAAAAAAGATGCTTCAAGCAAAGTGAAACATATGCAAAGTGTGTTAGAGCTGAAAGAGTGTAATGCATATAAAAGAATGTAAGACTACATGACTGATATATAGCTTCTGAGGAATGGATGGATAGCAATAAGACTAGAGACAGAAGGAAGACAAGGGTAGGCTTTGTGTAGGGTGAGTTTTTGAACATATATTGAAGGCTCTAACAAAAAGAAAAGTCCTCTAAGGGAAGATCAAATGTATTAAAATTATATCTGAGAACTCTATTTGAAGGAAAGAGAATGGATTGGGGAAGAGCAGAAACTTAGAGGCAAGAAGACAAAGGTACTTAGGTAAGTTATAATTAAAATAATAAGAAATAATTCCCACATACCCAGTTCAACATTTTTTTGAAATATGTATATATATAATGTTAGCTATGTAAGCTAATAGTTTCAATGAGAACCAGGAGAGGAAAGAAAGTTGGTTGACATGGAACTTAGAACGTAAAACATTGAAGTGATTCTTCTTGTGACAAAGATGATGAGAAAGGTTAAATGATATTTGCCATATTTACAAAAGGGAGAAACATACAAACATTAGTCAAATTGTGGTAATATATTTTATATTACATTAATATCTATTTTGTGTCTTGGTCATCCCCAAATACTGTCCTGTCACAACACAGTACATTCTTTTTGATACAGTATAATTTATAAGAATTAGATATGGATTAGATGAGAAATGAGAAAAAAATACAGAAAAGATTTCAAATTTCAACAATACCATTGCCTAATGGTGTGTACTATTCAAATTTGCCCCCAGACACAATTCCATTGGAAAAGTGTGCCTCTGCATGTGCTATGCCTCTGCACATCCCTATAATAGTTTCTCTATATTTTCTATTCTCTCCCACATAGTTTACTTTCAGTATTCTTGGAAAACACCTAGACTCAATTTTTAAGTTTAAGACTCTATTTTAACCCCTCTTCATATCAATGTTTTGTTTAGTTGCACTGAAGTGTTTCACTTCTTGATTTTCCTGGGTTTAGCACATTCTATACTTGATTTCCATGGTACTATTTAATTTTTAAATAATATACTAAATTGTGTTAACTCCACTTGTACTTTTACATTTTAAAGCCCTATATTATATTGTGTTATTTATTTGTGTTTATATTTTTCTTCTAGACTGTAAGTCTCTGGATTGCAAAAACTAGGGTATTTTTATTTGAATCCCTAAGAGTAGGATACTTTCTACCACCTAATAGATACTGTTAAAGTATATTGAATGGGAACATATTAGAACAAAAATTCTAAAACAAAGGCATGTCAGAGCTAACATACATGAGTGTCTACTAATTATATTATTTATATGTGCCTCTTCCTTAAAAGTTTTGACATTCTGTGGGATTAATTAATTTTTTTTAACATAGAAGATATTGAAATAGTAGCTTAAGAAGCAAGCTGTTGAGTAAAGCATACCCATTTTCAAAGCTATTTCTACCAAAATACACAATTTACTTGAGGTAAGACTCATTTACAATGTATCTCTCAAAAAATAAGGTCCACAAATTGTTAAACTGCTATCATATGCCAAGTATTGGCAAAATTTCACATGCAGAATTTTATGTAGCTACCGTCCAACAACATAAAGTGGATTCTGTTATTCACTTTGTACTGGGGTTGAAAAAAAAGTGGAGTCTAGATGCAAAAAACCTTGTTTACCTCCGAAAACAAGAAGGAAATGGACTGGTAAGTCTGCTCATGTTTGTTTGACTGCAAAGTTTGGGAGCTTAACTATTATGCCAAATTAAGTAATTCAGATTATAAATGAATCTATATTGGCAAAAATAAGGTAGATAATAGTTACACAGGAGACATGGCAAAATCTGGCAATTCATGAGACCATGAGTTTTCAAAGTCAGACTTCATATTTCTCCATACTTCATTGAAGAGGAAAGGTTTCCATTTCCTGAATACATTATTAAGAAAAAAAAATTACAGTTTCATTTATTTTTCTGAATAATAGGGATTTAAAAGGCATTGGAAGATCATCAAAAATCTCACTAAATATATTAAATATATTTATCTTAAATATGACAAATTTTTCTTTTGTGAGTTAATTTTTTGTACCTTCATTTATCTACCTTACCTGTTCTCACTTCAAGGAAAAGATACACATTAGAATTATGATTTATTTATAAATACTCATTTAAAAATATTAGTTATTAAATTCTGTTTCAACCATCTTAGCTAGAAAGCTTGGATATAAGTTTGATTATTTCCTTCTTCTGGCTCCTTACATTCAGTAATAACCAAAAAAGAATACCTAAATTGTATAAATAAGTCTTGTCAGTAGGTTCAGGTATAACCTGCACATGGAACTCCATTGTGCATGGAATTAGCCTGTAGACTCCTCAACATATCATATGAAGCAATCAACCTCAACATACTTTTCTTGTTACTCTTTATTATTATTCTCCTGTACTCTTTATAGTCACTGTTTCTGCCTTTCCCTAAACGGAAATTAACTGATACCTGCATGCTTTTATATATTCTGTTCTTTCATCTCTGTATACACCTTTCCCACATCTCTTTCAGGAGAATACATGTTTATTGCTGAAGGCATAATTTAAAAGTTGTGAAGAATATACTTTCTGTCTAGGCAGAACTAAGACTTCATCCTCTTTGAAATCAGCACCCTGAAACACTTAATACAGTCTTAATCATACTGCTTTGTAAATCTAATTAGTACAAATCTGTGTTTACTTACTGAATGGAGTGTTCTGAACTGAAAGGACAATTTCTTGCTAAGTATAGTTAGTACACTGCATTTAGTAATTAAAAGTCTTTGAATAGAACACCAAGTATATACTCATTACTTTAAATTTTGTATATTCTATGGTCTCCAACATAATTTGAATACAGAGTATAACAATACATTTTAATTTTAATGTTTTAATAAAATACCAATGATTAGTTAGACATTTTGGTTGATTACTAACATAAGAAACAAAATTTGTTAGAGTTGAAAAACAGTTTAGGACACCTAGCTGGATGAAGAGATTTATAGCTTCCTCTAACAGATATTGATACATTCACCTTTTAAAACGTTACAAAATCTAAGTAATATTAATTTACTTTTTCTTATTAAAATAATTTTTCTGGTTAAATTTTCCTGTGACATAAAATCTATTCTGTGAAATATTACATGCAAAAAATTTCTGGATTCATTTTTAAACAAGAGTAATGTTCCTCCAGTGATGAAATGTCAACTTCTGTATTTCACACACTGTCAGATTTTCTATATTGCTTAAGAAAAGGTCTTAATAAATACATAAACCATGTCTTAACTCTAAAATCTGAAATTTATTAGACATCTGAAGGAGTGGGCAACTCCCTGACAATATTTTGTCTTCCCTTTGAAATTCATGCAATGACTCAGTCAAAGATTCTTTATGTTTTAAAATTCTGACATAATAGAAAAAAGGAAAAGACAGAGTTCTCTAGTGTAGAATGACATGGAATTCTGGGTGTAAGGATATATATTAGGTATAGCTATGTCACTCATTCACTATGGCTATGCTTTACCTCACTTTACCATTCCATGAGGAGTTATGAGTAGATCTCCAGGAATAATTTCCTATTATTGTAATCATTAATTCATTATAACAGCATTTATTCAGCGCTTAGCTGTGGCCACTGTGTTGTTAGTGACTTCTTTTTCAATCCAACCTTAACAGTGACTCAACTGTTTTTTTTTCTTTACAATAACACTGCTCAGATTGGTTCATAGTCTTAGAGTACTATAACATATCCTCTCTGAAATCCTTTCTTTTTGTTTTTCTTACTCTGTATTCCTTCAATGTGTACTATCATATTTGCCTTCTCAAAGCAACACTCAATTAATGCATTCTATATCACAATGATTTTCTTAACATCTCAAAGTTTACCAATTCAACTTACAGCTAATTAATACATTATAATATTTTCTCATCATAGTTTTTCCATATATTTTAATTTCATTTTATATATTTAAGCCAGGTTTCAGACAGTGAAACACTTTCTTAAAAGAAAATTATTCCCTGAACCTCAACTAAAGTATAGGAGTTGTTCTAGGTAAACATGTGAGAGGAGAACTGTTTCTGGTCAAGCTGAAGTAAAGGGAACCTTACACTTACCTCAAACTACTAAAACATTGACAAAAATGAATGAGACAACATTGTTTAGACAGTGATTCTTAAAAGATGGGATACTAGTAAATTAAACTCTATACTAGATTGAATAGTATCCCTAAAAAGCCGTGACCACTTGGAATCTGTGAATGTGACCCTATTTGGAAATGGGGTCTTTGCTGATGTAATAAAGTTAATTTGAGGGCATAAAGGATAAGAGGAGCCCTAATTCAATGAATTGTATCCTTATAAGAAGAGGAAAATTGGACACAAAGATAAAGAGGGAAAGCATCATGTTATGAAGAACACAGAGTTTGTATGCCACTACAGGACATAGAACACCAAGAATTCCCAATAACCCTAGAAGCTAGAAGAAGCAAGGGAACATTTCTCCAGAGATTTAGAGAGGGCATAACACTGCCAATGTAGCAGGAAAGGCTGCGGGAAATGGATCTCCCAAACACCGAATACAGGAGGAAAGAGTTTATTACAGCTGGGATCTGAGGAAATGATCTGTCCAAATTCAGCTCATCTAACAGAGGAAGGTTCTGCCTTTATGTAGGCTTTTACTTTAGATATTACACTTGGAAGAATCTTAGGTTTACAGCTTTAGAAATAACATATACAAAGGGTCTCGGTTTACAGTTTCAGGAATCACATATGAAAGGGTTCCGGTTTACAGTTTTAGGACTCACACGTGAAAAAGTTTCTGGTTTGATCTTGTTTTAAGTAAAAATAGTGCCTTCTGGAGAGTTTCCCCAAGACCAAGCCTGCCACCTACAGGACGGTGAAACAGGAGGCGCCAGTCGGTCAGCCTTTTCTTCTATTGAAATGCAGTGTGATAGTCAAAGGGGAAGTTGATCTCAGATGCCTGGGTCTCCCTCTTCACCAACACCTTGATTTCAGACTTCTAGCCTCCAGAACTGTGAGACAATACATTTTTATTGTTTTAAACCATTCAAGTCTGTGTTAATTTGTTATGGAAGCCCTAGGAAGTATTTCAAGCCTTAAAATTGTCGCCAGTTTACTTCTTAAGGAGAAATTAAAGACTTAAGCTCAGGGAGGGAGAACCCTGGTGGAATCTGATGACCTCCCTGAACTATCAACCTGTGGCACATTCCATGAGACTCAAGACTTCTGGAATATTGGAAAACAGAGAGTTTCATAGAAAGAGAACTCCAATAACCTGCAGAAGGTTTCCTTTCACTATTTATCTGCGTACTGATCAGCACACTTGTATAAGGAAAGTACCCAACCTGGGATAAAGAACCATCCAAAAGGAACATAAGTACAAATTCCTAGACCTCCAGCATCCCAAAAACTAGTTCATGTTTTCAGCTGCCACAACAGAATATCTCATAATTCACAAGATATTGAACAGAATATTCAGAAACTGCTCAGGAATAAAGCTATCAACTCTAAACTAAACTTTTTACCTGTGTAACAAAGGAAGCCTTGGATTCTCAAAAATCCCATCAGAAATGCATAGAGGAAGGAAAACAGGGCCCATAAAGAAGTTAAAAGGTAAATAAACTGAAATTGATCTAGAAGTGATAGGGATGACAGAATTATTAGAAAAATATTTTAAAGAGTTATTAGGCTTCAGCTCTGATGTATATAAAAGCTTAGAAATTATCACTCCAATCCTGATAATGCAAAAGCTGAACAAACAGAAAATCAAGACTTCTTAGGCCCATAGGATGCCTGGAGTCACAGTGTAAACCATGATGTCAAAATCTGTAGAAACAAAAGTATCTAGAGAATCACAACTAAGATGTGTTTAGCTGAAACAGAAGCTGCTCAAGCCAGACACTGTGGAATAATTAAATGCTAATATTTAGCATTTAATTAATCTGAGTATAGATTAGCATGAGAGTGAGAAATCCTTAGTGGGGCTCTCATACTTTTCTGTATTTTTCCACCAGAAAGAAACTCCTCAAATTTATATGGCAAAGATCTGAAGAAAAAAAATAAGTTCTTTGTTCTGGCAGGGGTATGGAATGAATAATCATGATGAAATACACTGAAAATGTGCTTCATAGCAAAAGCCTACTCCCCAGAAAAATAGAATTTCTTGGAATTTTAACCCACATGGAAAAAGGGCACTTTTTCAATTTCCACTCCCTGGAGTCTTCCTGTCTTATTTGAGTAGGAGAGAAACGCTGAGAAACATCTGAGGTAGTTACATCTCAGGGACACAGATGCACTAAAAGACTGAGATTTAATCATAAGATTATAAAATACTTTCTCCCACATGTACCTTAGCAATGGAGAAACAGGGCTCCAGTACAATAATATCAGATTACAGCTGAAAAAACTTCAACTTTCAGAGGAATACTTAGAGAAACGCAGAATAAATAAGAGAGATGAAAACCAGGGCACTAGAGAAAATATGAAGCCACTGGAACCTACAGATATTCCAAAAATTAAACATAAAACTTCTAGCCAGATTAATGTGAAGCTTACCACGGAAAGACTGTTTACCTCAGTTTCTATGACCCAATACATCATTTTGGCTTTCAACAAATAATTACAAGGCATGGTAAAGGTAAAGAAAATACATCACATACACACACACACACACACACACACACACAAACAAGCAAAAATATAAAAATAAAACAAGGATTGGAGGCCAATTTGCAAATGACACAAGTATAAAATAAAGAAATTAAAATTTGTTATTTAAAATAACTATGATTAATATATTAAGGGCTCTAATGGGAAAAAAGTGACAATATACAAGAGTAGTTGGGCAATTTAACCAGAGACAACAACTCTAAGAAAGAATCAAGAGAAAATGAATTCAAAAATACTGAAACAAATGAAGAATGCCTTTGATGAGCTTAGTGGTAGATTTGACATGGCTGGGTAAAGATTCAGTGAGCTTGAAAAAAGGCAATAGAAACTCCACAAAGTAAAATGTACAGAGAAAAAAAGAAAAACATAGAACAGAATATTCAAGAACTATGGGGTCATTTCAAAAGCCATGCCAGAAATAAAACTTTAATAAAAAATAAAGAGAAAGAAGCAAAAGAAATAATTGAAATTAAAAATGACCCAAAAGTTCCCAGAATCAATGACAAACACCAAATCACATATCCAGAAATCTCAGAGAAATCAAACAGGATAAATACGAAAAAAAATCTACATCTAGGAATATAACATTGAAAAGTGCTAAAAACCAAAAAGAAAAAGAACATTTGAAATCAAGAAAGAAATAAGCAAAACACAACCAAAACACAGTATCATACCGATAAAGGAATAAGGATTAGAATTACAGCAGAGGAGGTTGCAGTGAGCTGAGATCACACCTCTGCACTCCAGCCTGGTGACAGAGGGAAACTCGAAAAAATAAAATAAAATAAAATGATAGACCTGGTTTGGTGGTTCACGCCTATAATCCTAGCACTTTGGGAGCTGAGGCAGGAGGATTCCTTGAGCCCAGGAGTCTAAGACCAGCCTGGGCAATGTGGTAAAACCCTGTCTCTACAACAAACAAACAAACAAATGTCCCCCAGCTGTGTGGTAGCCCGTGCCCCTGCTACTTGGGAGGCTGAGGCAGGAGAATCACTTGAGTCCAGTAGGTGGAGGTTGCAGTGAGCCAAGATGGCACCACCACACTGCAGCCTGAGTGACAGAGTGACATTCTGTCTCAAACAAAGAGAAAAACAAAATCTGTGTGGTTGAAGCTCAGAAGTCTGCATTTTTTTAGCAAGTGCCTGAGATGATTCCAGTGAACAAATGTTTGAGAGTGATTGTTCCATGTCATGATGACCTACTATAAATACTACTAATACATCCAATATTATTACTCCACCAAAAATATTTCCCAAGATACTGCTGTGAGTTGCTTAATTAGCTGTTCTGTATTAAAGCATTCAGTGATCAAAAAAGTGCAGTTAATTTTGCTTAATGTAGCTCCTCCTTGGACATTCATGATATATATTAGCAATAATGTAGGCAGATAAAATTATGTATTATAATTAAGTTTTTCTCCTCTATGCATTTTTCTTCTATCTCAGACCTTCTATCCATTGAGTTAAAAGTCATTGCTGCTACCCAAAGTATTTGTCTTCCTTTGAGGGGAGCATCACCAAAGAAATCAGTTTACTTTCCAAACCAAATAAACTAGGAAACGAAGTTACCTTGCTTTGAAGAGTAAATTCTTTTTCCCTGAGCATATATATACTGCTTAGAACACACACACACACACACACACACACACACACACACACACTGCTTAGAACACTGTAATAACAGAACAGAATGTCTCAGTAAATGAAGTTCATAGCATAAAAGATGGAGTTGGGAAAATGTGTTACTATGCAAGTGCCAGTTTCCCCTCTGAAGTTGACCAGCTGGTAGATAAGAGATGAGAGAAACTACTCATCCATTAGAACGACTAAAATTTAAAAAATGTACGACAAAAACGCATGATGGAGAGGATGTGGATAAATTGGATCTCTCATATGTTGCTGGTAAAAAATGTGAAATGCTACAGCCCCTCTGAAGAATCATTTGGCATTTTCAAATAAAATTAAATACACATTATCTTATGACCAAATGATCACACTCCTGGGCATTTATCCCAGAAAAGCTTATGCTCAGAAAAAATTTTCATAGTAGTTATTTGAAATAACAACATGTAAAATGAAAAAAAAAAATAGTTGTCCTTCAACAGGTGAATGGTTTAATAACCTGCAGTATTTCCATGCCATGGAGAGCCAGTTATCAAGACAAAGAAGCAAAATATTGAAATACATCACTTGGATGGATTTCAAATATATGACACTGAATTTTTTTAAAAGCTAATCTTAAAACATTGTATAAGGTTAATCTCCTTTATATGATATTTTTAAATTGACAATATTGGAAAGATGAAAGCAGATTAGTGCTTTCCAATAGTTAGGGATGGAAAAAAGTGGTTGTAAATATAAACAGCATGAGATTTATATTTATGGTTTTTGGACAGTTTTATATCTTCATTATTTGTAGTGGTAGGTAGATAAATCTATCATGTGGTAAAATTTCCTAGAACGATCCACACATACATATAGAAACAAATAATTGCATGTAAAAACTGGGTAAATCTTATTAAAGTCTGTAGTTTAGTTGGTAATATTGTCCCAATTAATGTCCCGGTTATAATATTTTACTGTAATTAACTAAACTGTCACCACTTGGGTAATCCAGATGAAGCATATACAGTTTGTCTTTGTACTATTTTTGTAGCTTCCAGTGAGTCCATAAATATTTCAAAATAAAAAGTTTGAAAAAAGGAGGCAGACCAAGTTGGCCTGTGAGCTGTAGTTTGCTAAGTCATATGTTTCTCAATTGTAGATTATAAAATTGATAAAAAATTAAATCAAACTTATTAACTTTTAAAAACTGTTGTGACAAGAGATAAATAAAGCCTAATGTCATATGTGTCTTTGGAAAGAGGTGTTCCACTGTATCTTGAAAATCTGGAATGATCTGAAGGCAGAGGATGACAACACCTTGCTATCCAAAGCATATCTCCATGTCCAAGTTGTAGAAGAGCAATGTTTGACTCAGTGGTTCATGTACATGTGTCTGAGAGCAGCCCTCTGATTGCCAGACATCAGGAAGCATCTTCTGATGCTTGAGAAAGCATCTAAAACTTTTCCTTTCCTCAATACATTTGTTGAACATGAAACAAATAAACTTGAAGCCATAAGGCAGACCTTCATAGATAATAGAAAATTTAGAGGACTATATGAGCTATGAGAGCTAGGCTGTAATGCAGTAAACATATCCTTTCACGTACACACAAAAATTCAGTAACTAAACATGAAAGTAATTTTTCCTATACTACATTCCTAGTGCAAGGTGACTTGAGGTCCTCCCATTATTGTTCCTAGCAGCCTCATTTTGAAGAGACAGGCTAAGACAGGCTCCATTTGGAAACATGCTTTCCACAGTCAATCTTGGCAAGTGGAAGAGAATTCTGCAAGATTATACAAAGCAATTCAATAATTGACACATTTTGCTTCCGTTGATGAAACAAGTCAAACTCTGTAAAATATTGAAAAGATTTAATCTGAGCTAAATATGACTGACCAAGGCCCATGACACAGCCCTCAGGAGGTTTTGAGAACATATGCCGAAGGTAGTCGGGGTGCAGCTTGGTTTTATGCATTTTAGGGAGACATGAACTTCAATCAAGCACATTTAAGAAATACATTGGTTTGGTCCAGAAAGGCGGGACAACTTGAAGCAAGGGTGGGAGTGGGGAGGTACAAATCTAATATAGGTAGATTTAAAATTTTTCTGGTTGACAGTTGATTGAGTTTATCTAAAGACCTGGTATCAATAGAAATGAATGCCCAGGTTAAGATAAAGGATTATGGAGACCCAAGTTCTTATTTGCAGAGGAAGCCTTTAGGTTCTAGTCTTGGAGATAATAGGTTGTAAATGTTTTCTTATCAGACTTAAAGTCTGTGTTGATGGTAATGCCAGAGAGGTACAGTGAGGCATATTTGACCCCTACTTCCCAGCAATGACCTGAAATAGTCTCTCAGGTTAGATTCTAAAAGACCCCTGGCTGAGGAGGAAGTATATTCAGATGGTTGGGGGGAGCTTTGAATTTTATTTTTGGTTTACATTTTCATTCATTGTATTTTCCAGGATTCATTCCAACCTCCAAAGCTGCTCCCAAAGGTACTAGTCATTTTAGTCTTTTGTCAGCCTGGAAGAGGTGGGACACTAATTATGAGGGAGAAGGTTGAATGGTTACCAGAATGCTGAGCACCTAAAATGTATTAAGATGAAACATAATTTCATGGACAGCAGAAGAACACAAAGGATGAAAGAATAAAATGTACTGTTTTCCCTTCTCTGTTAATACTGTGTCGATAACTGAGCATCTCATTTCCACAATTCCACATAGCTGGGCTATGGGGATACATTTGAACTGATCAAAATTAAATTTGCATAACTTAGCTTCTGAAAAGTGATTTTTTGTCTTTTACAGAAACAACATTTTTAATAGGAATCGTTTAGTAAACAAACCTGGTAACTTTGTTTGATAAATTTTCTTATTACTAAATGCCTATTGATACATTTTAGGAATCTTATGTATCACACCAGAACTGAGTTTGGTAAATTCTGCTTAAAGAGTAAAGAATAAACTAGGGATACCATCTCTTTTTTTCTTATTCTATTGATTGAAAGAGTTACTTTTGTTAAGATGTCCATCCTCTCTAAATACACTTATTGATTCAATGCTGTGCCAATCAAAATCCCATCAGACTCCAAATGTTCTAAAACTGGATTACACAGTGATGGAATGATGACTGCACAACTCTGCAATTAAGTAAAAATTTATCATACTATTCACTTAAGTTTGGTGACTTTTATGTTATATAAATTACACTTCAATAGGACAGTTAAATAAATCAAGCTGCTTAGGAAAATCACCAATTTAATTATAATATTTATGTGGTAATGTAAGAATAAAACATGTCCAAAACTATTTTTGAAACATCAGTTAATTAAGCTAATGGAATTTAAGAATTAATACAGGGTTACCAAACACACCATAATTTTTGGAATTTCAAAGGAATAAACAACTGACTCATCAAACAAAGTAGAGTCAGGAAGTTGATTTAAATGTAAATGGTCAATAGATTTTGAAAAAAGATGCCAAGATCACTAAATATGGAGGTTAATCTTTTTTATTTTTCAACAAATGGTGTTGAAATGACTCAATAACCTAAAAGTAAAAACAACACAACAAAGTAACAGTAAAAAAAGATCCTTGATCTTTTCCTCACACTATCAATTCAAAATCAGTAAGAGCCATAAACATGAGTTAAACTATAAAAGTATAAAAGTAAGTGTGAAAGAGTAAGATAAAAATAACTCTAGAAGAAAATCATCATGGCCTTGAATAAGACAAAGATTTATCAGACAGAACACAAATTACTCCCAAAAAAGGAAGTAAAACAAGAAAAGCAAAAATGCAAATACAGGCAAGGCTTACTAATTTTTATTTCTTATTAACTTTTATGCTCAGCCACTAGCAAGCACTAATTTACCTTCTGGCACTATAATTTTGCTTTTAAGAATTTCCTGTAAAAAGACTCATATACAAATCTTTGTGTCTGCCTTTTTTCATTTAGCGTAATACTTGTTTTGTTGTTACATGCATTGATAGCATTTATTTGTGTGTTTACACCATGAGTTTTTAATCAATTTACCCATTGATGGACATTTAGGTGGCTACTAGTTTAGAACCATATAAACAAAGGCACTGCCAATATTCATATGAGGGTTTTGTGTGTGCATATGCATACATATACACATATAAAAGCAGTAGTCAAAAATATTGAAAATGTATATTATAAAAAAACTATGCACCAAATTAATTTTTACTAACTTTGTTATAACATATCTGAAGATCTAGTATGAAGCATTCAGAAGATAAGACAGTTTGAAAAGAACCCATATCAGGTCAACATGAATTCTGTTAAAATTGAAGCAAGAACAAACATCAAATTTACAGTAAAATTTGGGTAAAATAATGGTGCAACAGTTTATGCTTTACAAAGTTTGTAGGGACAATGCCTCAAATAAATCAGTGTATGAATGTATAACTATTTTAAGAAGAGAAGAGACAATGTTAAAGATGAAGCCTATAGCAGCATACCACCCACATCAGTTTCAATAAAAAAAACTCATGTTGTATGTGCTCTAATTACACAAACAATAGCCAACACCACAGATATCTCAACTGGATCAGGTTACACAATTCTGACTGAAAATTGAAGCTGACCAAACTTTTCACCCAGGAGTGTCAACACTATTACACCCAGATAAGTTGCACAATAGAGCAGATCTTTCCATGGACATTTCAAAGAAGTGGGATCAAGATCATGAAGTATATTTTCAAAAACCTGCAACAGCAGAGGACTTTACTAGTATGATCTTGAAGACAAGGTACAATAAAAGCAATGGCTACCAAGAGACAGAAGTTGTCCAGTCAAAGCAAAAGCAGACCCATCAAGAGCAAATGTCATGGCAATATTCTGTAGATTCTGTGGGATGCTCAAGGCAATTCCAGTTTACTGACCTACCGTACAGATTTTGGAGTTGCCAGCCCCCACAAACATGTGAGACAGTCCCTTAAAATACATAATCTCTCTCTCTCTCTGTCTCACTATCTCTACCTGTTTTGGTTTTATAGTCTTTCTCTGGAGAATCCCAACTATTATAACACCAAAAAACCAGGTGATAAAATTATTACAGCACCATTAATTCACTTGTTTATCATAAAATTAATCATTTAAAATTCCAGTTAATGGAAAAGATATCCACTCTCCGAATTAAAAAAAAATTAAATGATAGAAAATCTAGTATTGCAAATAAAGTTTTGAACAGAAGGCAATAATTATAAGTACATCTGTTAATAGGTTCATAAATAAAGCCTAGATGTTTTGTTCTTTTTTCGATTACTATTCATTTTATTTAGGACTTTGTTTTAATTATCTCTCATAAATTGATGATTCTCAAACACATATACTAAGCCAAACAACTCATATAATGTCTATATCCTTGTTAAAAAATTGTCACCACAGAAGTGCCCTATAGGACTTCAAACAGCATTTTTAAACTAAACTTCTTATTTTCTTACCTCATAACATGCTCCCTTCCTCTTAGCAAATATCCACTGTCAATATCCATAGATACCCCTGCTAAAACCTAATTTTTCAGACTCCTTATTATCCCAAATTCAATGGATAATTAACATTTTTTCAGTGCAACCCCTTTAATTCCTCTCCAATATATCCTTTCCACTAAATACTTCCTGCTAATACTCTAGACCAAGACTTAGTCATCTTTGACTATCAAAATTGTAGTATAGCTATCTTTTAATCTCTAGTGTTATAATCATTTTCTCTCAACCTCTCTATTGCTGCTTCAGTTACCTTTCTAACCTATAAGACTGATTCCTATTGAGCTTGGAGGCAGTACTCTATTCATGAGGCGGAGCTCAAATACCAGACCAAATTGAGGACTACCTAAAATAGGCCTTATGTGCCTTCTAAAATATTCAAAGTGCAAAAATATAATCATGTAATCTTTACTCGCAGGCTTTAATGATTGTTACAAAATTAAGACACTCTATTTAAATGATTTGTCATTATAACTGATTTGGAATAAACCAGATGTTACTTAATAAATATACAAAGTAATGGCTTTCTTTACTGGTACTACATTGACCTCTCTTTAGTCATTATCTATAATACATCTATTGTCCAAACAAAACAAAATTCCATCTCCGTATGAATTTAAATGATTTATTTTACATTATAATTATATTTTGTAATATTCTCCCCTTTCCTCTCAGAATCTAATCCATTTCTTGCAAACATAATGTTAAAAATATATATAGTAGACTTTTACATATTGACAAATTGAAATATAATATGACATTCAGCAATATTAAAATCTCCATTCAACAATACAGAGGGGAACAGTGTCATGTTGACTCAAAACAAAACCAAACAAAAAACTTTGCAAATTATATCCTTGCATGAGAAAAATTTATTCATTAGAACATGTAGGGTAATGAAACTGAATATGGCCTAGGTCTAATTAGTTAACATGAAATTCAAATCCAGTAACCACTAGCCTTCAAAGAATATAGGCCAACTCTGGTAATAGTTAATTTACCTTGCAGAGAAACTGTTTAAATTCAAAGACTCAGCAACATCAATTAGGCATTGAGGATGTGCAGGAAACAATTGCAAACAGTGGTTAAGGTATTTGAAAAAAATAGTCGTGATTCATTTTTTCCTTCTTTCCTATACTATTATTTTCTATTGGCATGGTATTTTAAAAAGAAAATAAGGACTATAGTCAGACTAAACTGAATTCAAACACAGGGTCTATTTATTTATATGTGTCCTTTATTAAGTTACTTAGATCTCTAACTCTTTAGATGAGTTTTCTCATCTAAAATTAAGTGATAGAATACCTACTTCTAAGAAGATTATGAAGATTGGAGGTATACATCACTTACCAAGCCAAAATGATCATTAAACAGTATTCTTAGATAAGCAACTGCATTGACAACCTATGTTTATTGAGCATCATCTGTGACCCAGGTACTTTTTAAAGCATTTGAGATTTTCATCGAAAGGCTATTGCAACTTAGTCCACAGATGAAGCTGCAATCTACAGAGGAAGAAAAAACTGCAAATCCAGGGAGACAGAAGTACAAACAAAGTGATAAATAGATAGAATCTATAGGTATTGTTGACCTATTGAACTTGTAGTTCATTAAGGAACAAAAATATTAAAAATTGATAAGAAATGTGGAAATTAGTTGCAAAATTCAGAGTTTGGAAATTAAAAGCTATATGGGAAAATATTTTGTTTTTTTATTTGTGAACATGGGAGAAAATGACAGGTCTGAATATGTTTACATTCTGATTCTGAAAGAGTTGGTGGAAAGGGAGATACTAAAGTATATAGGAGTTTTTTCTATAGTGATTTAAGAAGCAACAAAAATCTTCTCCTGTCTCAAAAATTTATTCCCCTCTGGCCTATTATTTTGTCCAAAATTCTCACTAAGTTTGAGCATTTCATGCCAAGAAATTGTTTCCATTCCCAGTTCTGCTAAAATAAACCTGTTACTTGTTTTACCTAACTATAAATCAAAAGTCCTAAACATAAAGAAGTTAAAAACAATTTTGTTTGGTGTGTTTTTATGTTGTTGGATTTATTAAAGATGAAATTTAATTTATACATAGGAATATTATAAAAAAATGATACTGTTAAGATTAAGAGCATATTGAGTCAAAAGCATATAATAGCCTAAAGTAAATCTCTTCCTGAATGACAAAACTGAAGTAAGATAGATGTTTACTAGTGTCAGAGACACTCAGTTCATTCTGATTTATAAAGAATAAATTGCTGAGCTGTAACTCGAAATTTCTAAATAATGGCAATGGGGATGTATTTCATAACATGAGGATATCATACTTGTTATTAGACTTGCCTTTCTAACAAAAGAGCTAAGACTGCTCTTTTGAAATTAAAACAGATGAGATGAAAAATGATTACTGTTTCACAGAAAGTAATGTGCCAATCAATTATTCATTTTTCTAAGTACTGTATTTCCTATATATGCTTGTGCTTGCCATTACTAAATTAATCTCATAACAGGAAATCGGAAGAGCCCTTAAGTTTGTATTATATCCCAGTATAGAGGGACATTAAATTTGCCAGCTGTTCACTTTTAATAAAACGATATAATGTTTATGAAGTCCAACAGAGTCTTAGAAAGCTCTGTGTCATCACAGTTTTTCTGTTTTGCCCTGACCCCCAGGGGTAGAAAAGAAACTCTTCTATCATATGATGAATTCCTGTAATATCCCAAAGTGACTTTAAAAATTTCAATAGTCTTTCCCTCTGAAAAACAACACCTCTTCCATTCTCTTCTTGCATATTTGTGCTTTACTTTAGTAAGTGAACACTGAAGAGGATATTTGAGAGTTCTAATAGCTTCTGTTGCGTTCTTGTAATAGTAATGTTTTTAGCATTGCTGTAGTTAAGAACTTGTCAGCACTTATAAACCCCTACTTTAGTGAAATTTCACTTGGCATATGAGCTTTCAGCCCAGGAGCAATTTTCATTTTAAGCTTTAAAATCATCTCTCAGGATATTTGTGATGATGTGGTTAAACTTAAAACAAAAGCTTACTATTCTCAGATGATTTCAAATCCCCTCCAAAATTGCTCTTTGCAGATTTCTTCCCTTCATAAAAATCAATTAGCTCATAACAGTGAAAGAGAGTGGGAAGTTTTAACAGTTGTAATGATGGATGTAATACAGTTTTGCACATCAAAATTACCTAAAGTGTCAAAAACAAAAATGTTAATAAATAAGAATTGTGTATACTTTTGTATGTAACAAATATCATTTGTTAAACCAAGTTGTAGATGATATCTAAAATATGAAGGTGGAATGCTTTCAGTAGCAGCCTTAATGTTAACCTTAAATATCACATTTTGATGTTTCCACTGACAGTAAAATATTAATGGTTTTATTTTTAATATCAAGCAAACTAAAGAATTCTAGATTGTTCGCATATCTCACATTTTTGGGTGTTTCCTCTTTGACTGCTTTCCTGGCTTCTCCTTTTCTACTACATTTTAGAGTGTCCCAAGGCACTTCCCTCAATCTGTGCCTCTCTTGAGGTCATCTCACTTCATCACATGGCTTTAAATATTACATCTATTCCGATAAATCTCAACATTTTATCTCTACATTGGAAATTTTTAGAGTTTACATCATTACTTGGGATATTTTACAGGCATGGAAAATTTAAACTACATATATTAGAATCTTGATTCTTTCTCTTCCATCACCCCACAATCTGTTTCTTTCAGTCTTAGTGACCCCATTGCTCATGAAAACAAACAAAACAAAAGCAGACATCATTCTTGAGTCCTTCTTTTCCCTCTCCCCGACAATGAATCCATCAGCAAGTGCTTTCAGTTTCACCTCAGAAAAATCTCAAATTTATTTATTTATATTTTCACTTGCTGCTAACACCTCTAATCAATTCTCTTCCAATCTGTAAAGAAGAGTAAATGGGACATTTAAAAATACAAATGCCATGTTTGATTTAAACACCGCATGTTCTCACTCATAGGCGGGTGTTGAACAATGGGAACACATGGACACAGGGAGGGGAGCACTACACACTGGGGTCTGTTGGGGGGAAATAGGGGAGGGACAGTGCGGGGTGGGAGGTTGGGGAGGGATAGCATAGGGAGAAATGCCACATATAGGTGAAGGGGAGGAAGGCAGCAAATCACACTGCCACGTGTGTACCTATGCAACAATCCTGCATGTTCTTCATATGTACCCCAAAACCTAAAATGCAATAAAAAAAATGCCATAATGATCTTGTCCTCATATAAACCTCCCTATACACTACTAACAGCATTCAAATGTCTTACCTTTAATGGCAAGGTTCTATGTATGCTATCTGTGCCATCCTAAATCTCAAGCTTTATCTTGTGTCATGTTTTAGTCAACCTCAAAATGCTCCAGCCACAAGGATCTTTTTTGAACATTGGACAAAAGAGAAATTTAAAATTCTTTATTTTTGTATTCTCATCCTTTGTTAGAATGTTTCACTTGCTTTTCTCATGATTACTCATTTTAAGAAATTTCTAAAAGAGTAAATTGAACAATGTATAAAAAATAATCCAGGAAATTGAGCACCAAAACTTATAATGAGATGTTGAGGGTAATGAATTTTAATTAGTTGATTACATAAAAGTCTCTGAGTTTTTAGTAATAGTAAATAAATGAAACATAGAGAATATTCTGAAAATGGAAAGTTCTTCTTTCAGAGGAATGCCAGCTACATCAGCTAATATATATAGAAGAAATAGTAGAATTAGACAATTATCATCTTGTAACCCTCACATAATGATTGGGTTGGGCAGGAATCCTCAATTGATGCCAAAATTCTGAGTTGAAAGTTTTAGGTAAATAGGACAGTCTCAAATTGTAATCTTACTATTTGCCTATGAATTCCAAAGTGAATATTAGTTTTATTAAGAGATCTCACAGTATTTACATGTCTAAATACAGTATTGCCAATAGCCCCATAGCATGACAATATGAGTTCTTTTGATGTGATTCACCATTCCTATGCAGTGTTGGCTAGAATGCTTCAACATTGATCAAATCATGAGAATTGATAAGAAAACAAGCAAAAAGCAGGGCATATTCTAGGACAGTGAGCCAGACACATTCAACATAAACAATATTGTAATGAACAAAGAAAGGTTGATAAACTATTTTAGACTGGGTGACAACAAAAGATGTAACAGCTAAATCCAATATGTGAAACACAATTGGATTCTAGGTCATGCTTAAAATGAAAAATAAATGTAAGCAGACAATGGAATATTTTTCAGCACTAAAAAAAAATGTGCTATCAAGTCATGAAAAGACATGGAGTAACCTTAAATGTGTATTGTTAAGTTAAAGAAGTCAATCTGAACAGGCTACATAGTATATGATTCCAATTATATGACATTCTGAAAAAGGCAAAACTCTGGATCCTGTAAAAAGATCATAATTGCGAGGGGTTAGAGGAAGGGAGAGATCAACTAGTGGAGCACAGAGGAATTTTAGGGCACTGAAACTATTGTGTACGATATAATAATGATGAGTACATTTCATTATATGTTTGTCAAAATCCATAGAATATATAGTACAGAGTGAGCCCTAATGTAAACTACAGACTTGATAATTATATTGTCAGGGTAGATTCACTAATTGTCAATTGTAATAAATGTACCATTCTGGTGTGTGTGTGTGTTGGGGTGTGTGTGTGTGCATGTGTTTAATTTTTACATATATGTATACATAATCTTGTTCTGTTATCCAGACCCGAGTACAGTGGCACAGTCATAGCTCACTGCAGCCTCAAACTCCTAGGCCCAAATGATCCTCCTGACTCAGTCTCACAGGTAGCTGAGACTATAGGTGCATGCCATAAATATAAAAGCGCTCTAAAAATTAAAGTCTATTATAAAAATACAAGCAGACAATAGTCTCATTCTAAGTATCTTGCTCTTTGTAAATTTACCTAACTGGAATTTTGAAGAGAGGAATCCTACTGGATTTTTGTGTGGGAGAAAATATATAAAGTTCATGAGATTATGTGAAAACACTAGTTTTGAATCTGAATTGAAGATATCAGTATATATTAATAATTTTTTATTTTAAAAATACTTGTTTCTTATCTCTATCTATTGAAAAGACTCCATAGAAAAGAGCAGTTCTAGCTCCATGTTTTGGGTTCTAGATATAATTTCCATCTAAAATAAGCCCATGGTCTTTGCTGAAATGGCTTATTCAAAGACTGGGTTAGTAAATAAGTGAGATGAGCCTGGCATATTTGTTTGTCATAATAGAAAGAACAAAAGCTATGATGACCACCAAGGTAATATAATAAAAAATATTCAGGTACCAATGTGAAAAGGCTGTCACTGGACAAAGAAGAGATTTGAACATTAACAAGAATAATAACTGGAATTAATTGAAACACAAATTAAAAAAAACTTCTTAGTTATGTTTAGATAATGCTGATAAACCAAGTCGTTAGTTTGAAAACTGGTAAAAACATGGAAGGAGGCAAGCACTTATCCAGCCTTTTCTATACGGATTATACCTCAGTGTAAGGGTACATTTTTAATGGAATGATCCAGTTAACAATTGATGCCTGGGTGACAGAAACTTCACTTTACAAGCACTAATAAAATAATGGATCATCAATTCCTTATATTATCACTGAAAAAGACTTTATTAGTCTCCTGGTGAAAATATACCCCTCTGTGAAGTATTCATAGGAAAATTTCAAACTTGAATATAATCAAACCTAAATTTGACTACTAATAGAGAAATCAGAAAAAGAGGTATATAAAGGACACCATGGACATATAATCAGCAAACTGAAACCTTTTGATACATTATCTCATCAAATTACTCTCATGAAGAAAACAAAGATGAGAAGGATGAATGAAGAACTTACAGGTTAAAAGAGATTTAGAAATTTAAACTCATTTAAATATTTATTCTTATTTAGTTATTTATTTGGCCAAACCAATTATTATAGATATATTTGAGACAATCAGGGAAACATTAACATTGGCTGAATAGTTTTAAAGAGAGTATTTACATTTAGAGATGGATATTAAAATATTCACATAGATAAAGTTATAAAGCCTTGCTTCAAAATAATTCAGAAGTGTCAGGCATGGTGGCTAATGCTTGCAATCCCAGCCCTTTGGGAAGTTGAGGCTGGAGGATGACTTGAGCTCAGGAGTTCAAGACAAGCCTGGGCCACATAGTAAGACCTTGTGTCTACAAAAAATAAGAAATAAATTAGTTGAACACAGAGATGCATGCTTGTAGTTTCAGCTACTGAGGTGCTGAGGTGGGAGAATCACTTGAGTGAAGAGGATGAGGCTGCAGTGAGCCTTGCATTCCACTGCATTCCAGCCTGGGCAACAGAGTGAGACTCTATCTCAAAAATAAATTAATAAAACAAAATAGAATAACTCAGAGGAAAAAAAGAAGAAAGTAAGTGGACATATGAAAAGAAAACAGATAATTGTTCAAGCTGGGCAATGGGGGCATGTTGTTGTTCTCTCTATTCTTGTATATTTTGTAATTTTTCTTAATAAGTTACTTTGAATTGATATTATCTTGTAGAACCTTCATTGATGTGTGATATATAAAGTATGTGGCTTTGACTTATTTAACAAACATTTCCAAATGGTTTATTCCAAGGGTAAATATTTAAACAGAGATTTCAGTAGGTAAGAATATCAAGCAACTTAATGATCTATTAAATTACTTACATGTTACCTAATTTATTTGTCTGCATATAATTACAGCCTTTAAAGGTTTAGATATGTGTTTTAGAATTACTTCATAGTACACAGAAAGTAATCACATCTAAAGAAGTTAATAATTTAAGAAACAATACATACTCTAGAAATTAACAAAATAATATTTAAATATGCAAAACTAATGCAAGTAATCAGTAGTAGAAGGTTGGGGTGTTTAAAGTGGACTGAAACCAACTTCCAGTGAGTTTTGAGCTTTACTCCAGAGGTAGAAAACAGTATTTTCTTTAATCCATGCAAGATGAAACTAGCAAAGAGGAGAAAGCTTCCAAATGGAATTGAAAACCACTAGAAAATATGTTTTTGTTTATTTTTTAGAAATAATCTTCCAAATAGTGTTTGACCTGCAAAGTTTCCCACATCCATCTCATGCCAGTCACCAACCATGAAGAAATGATAGGTCATGCTTCCAATAGTGCATATATTAAGACCTGACAGAGTTCTGTGGTAAAAATGCCAGCTATAAAATGAAATTGGAATGGAAATGCATTCAGAGAATTTATAGGAGATACTCATAGTTAGATATATAGTGGCAATGAAGTCTATATTTTGAAATCTATCTGATTATAAAATAAAAACTTTGTTACTCAACTACTGAGAAAAATATGATTATAGCCTACCAAAGATGCTACTAATGACTACATTTACTTAGTTTTCATATGGTCAGAGTTAGAATATCTTACAGAAAAATTGAGTCTTATCTTTGCATTGCAAATGTCTAAACTCTGTAGTGAGTACCAATAACCTTAAAAAGAAGAAAGTGAGATACTGAGCTCAGAATGAATAAATACAATATACAGATACACTAACACTAGAAGTTTCTGACAAAGCAGAGAAAGCAATATGACAAAGAATTCAATATAAATGTACTATAAAATAATGCAATGAAAATATGAATTATCAGTTTGAAAGTTCCTGCAGTCAACTCTGAGTACATAGGAATTAAGGCTTGATTAGAGGTTGTGTCTAGAATTGGCTACAAATGTTTGGAGAGACAATATCAGTTAGTGCTTAGGCATTGTCTTTGACAATTAACTGGCTTCAAATTATAGCTTGGCCATTATTGGAGTTGCAATACTGGGTAAGTCACTGTACCTCACTGGTTTCATTTATAATGTGTTGATAAAAATAATGGTCAGCTCATGTAGTTGCTTTGAGGATTAAGTAAGATCACAGGAGCAAATTAATGAACTCATGCTTTGTTTGAAAATATAAAATGATATAGTGTTTGTGATGTACAATTTGTAACTAGTCTTATTCATCTGAATCGATAACTCAATAATCCTGTATTAACAGTGGGTCTGAGAATAGAGAGAAATCAGAACATTAAGTTATATCAAAAACAAACATACAAAACCATAGCAAAGTTACAGCTAGGAAAGAACTGCTGAAGATTAGGTGATTGAGTTGTGTAAATTGTAATTGCCACCAATTTCAGAATTTATGTGTAACGTAACTAAGTAATATTTGTTATGTACTGTTTCTTATAATTAGACATACATAAATTCTTGGTGAAAGTGCATACAAATACTTCAGGTATTATAAGGATTACTTCATAGGAGACCTAAGAAAGGAGAGGAACTCAGTCAATTTTTAATTAAAAAATTTATTATTGAAACTTAATGTAACCTTACACTAGTATGTCTATTATAAAATGGCCATGTTTTGTTTAATGCATGGATATCACTAAATATATAACACATATTGATATTCCTGGCAGACAGTAGGCACTGAATTGTTTAAAGACATGGTTAAACATACAAGCTGGGCTTAGAGCACAGAGAACCTTGGGGGAAGCTAAAGAGTTTATGCTGTATTCAAAAAGCAACAGATATTACCCATAAGGGGAGAGGACCAAAGCTTATTTTTGGAGAACATCAATGTCTTGCCATTTTGTAATGTGCTCAAAGAATGAGAGATTGAAGCAGCAATTTGTAGTTGGCAACTCAGATTTTGTAGATAAGTTTTCATATTTATTTGTTTATAGTCACATATGTGAAAATAAATGCTTCTGATGGGTATTTATTTGCAATTATAAAGAAAATAATATTTTTAAAAATCTTCTATAATGTAAGGTGGCTGGTTTTGAAATTCTATTTAAGACCATCCTGAAAGTTTTGGTCATTGTGCTTAAAGTGCTTTTCTCCATGCAATTCATTATAGTAATAAAAATAACCACAAAAGAATATATTTTCCTAAGTGTATTTACAATCTTTTTGTTAAATAACATTCATTAAAATTGATTTTTCTGAAGTAATTTTAAAGCTACAAATTGATGTTTTGTGTCATTAAATGAAGATCAACTACTATGGCTTTGTAGCAATGTCATATTTAAAATATAAAGCACATATAAATGAAAAGTTCTATAGTATTATACAACTTGGTGTATTTCCCCTTTTAAAAATATTCCAAAATTGTTCTATTATATTAAGTACTTTGAAAATCACATTTATGTTCTGATTTTAATAAAATAAGATTCATAGTAAAAGAAAAGTACATATGGACATTGTTGTGTGATTTTTCTTATTTGTTACTATATAATTTAAATGCCTTGGATTGGTAAATAGAATAATCCTGCCTTTCTCTTCATCAAAACAATTATATTCATGTGTAATGTGCTTAATGTGCCAATGGCTTTTTAAAGATAAAATTTCTATTATATGTATATGCAAATGCTTAGTTATGCTATTGTCCTAGACTCAAGTAAATTGTTTTGTAAAAATAAACAATATAAATTGTTTTCCTTTCAATAAACTTTGACTACAAATGAGAGATAACAGCATATGCTAAAGAACATGGAGAACACAACACTTTTACCAACACAATGATTAAAACATGGAATTTAATCTTATTTTAGTTAGTTTCAAATTCGGAAAACTGAAATTTAAATGTAAAGGGAGAGGTACTTTACACACCAAATCATCGTTATATAGTAGTCATTTAATACTTTCAAGAGAAAATAATAAAATATGCAAAAGGGAGAATGACAATGACTCCTTAAAGTTCTCAGCCACAATCCAGAATAAAGTCCTGTTATTTGCTGCAACATGAATGAACCTGGAGAACGTTATGATAAGTGAAATATGCTAGGCATAGAAAGACAAACACTGCATGATCTCACTCATGTGTGGAATCTAAAAAAAGTTGGTTTCATAAAAGTAGAGAGTAGAATGGTGGTTAGTAGAATCTGTGGAGGGTTGGAGGAAGGGGAGGACTGTCAGAGGTAAACCACTGGTAATAAGTTAAAAAGCAGAATAAATTCTAGTGTTCTGTTATACAATAGCAAACAGCAAGGTTTCGTATATTTCAAGATAACGAGAAGAGAAGATTTTGAATATTGTCACCATAAAGAAATGATAAGTGTTTAAAGTGATAGATATGGTAATTATCTCAATTTGATCATTACACTATGCATGCATGCATCAAAACATCACATTGCATTCCACAGATGTATAGTTATTATGTGTCAATTATAAATAAAAATAAATGTAAAAAGTTAATAAATTCATGTTTAAAAAGTTCATAGGAGAGCATTAACTGGGAATAGGTACTTGGAAAGTACTAACAGTAGTCACACTAGAGAAAGTGTGCAAAAGTAATACCAGACCGCTAAGTGCTGAGCATATGTGTGGGCTCTGTACTTACACACTAAGACATACACATCCAATTATTTTTCCTACTAAAATGATGACAAAATTCTTTTACTTTTGAAATTATAATATTTAGATTTATATATTATGTATGCTGAGCTTGTTTACATACATCTCCGGAAGACCAGAAGATTCTGGGTGCAAAATGTAAGTGATGACTTTTAACCTAATAAATTCCATTTAAAAGTTTTGAACATCAATGAAATCCAATAAATAGTTATGTAGAAGTCTCCACTAAAGTAAATGTTCAGGGTACTCACAGTTAGAATAACAGTGATTTAACTTAAGATCAATTTTACTTCAGAAAGTCAATGGAAGGCAGCGGAAAAAAAGCACAATTTAATTTGTGATTAACCATGGACCACACTTTTTTCTCTTTCGTTCAGTTCACTCTCTAGTCATTTTATTTTTCATTAGCACTTTCTACCAAGGAATGGGATTGGAAGAGACAGGAAGTGAAATTCACATAATCAATTAAGCCCCTAATTTTCACTCTTTTACAAGATCATGTGGAGAAGTGACTGACATTCTTGTTTCTGCTAAATAACTCCATGTAAACTATACTTCTTGTGTGCTAATGTTATTCTGTTGGCAAGGCAATTTTGACAGAAAATTTTGTAGAATAAATGCATGCATTGTTGTAGATACTTAGTTTTAATTTGTGGGACAAAATCAGTTTTATGAACTTAAAAAAATGTATATACTTATTTTAATATGATCAACTTACCTCTGAGCTATTATATCTCTTCACACATAAGCTACTTATTTTTGTTTACCCTTATCAACATTTTACTTCCCCATTTATTGTTAACTTGTTTATTTTTTCCTTTGAAAAACTCACATTTTAAAATGTATGAAATATAGGTAATCACAGAAAAAGTAAACATATATTTGAAATTATATTTTCTACTCTATTTTCTTATGTCAAATTCTTACCATTGTCAAACTATTATAGTGAAGGGCCCTTATAACTAATATCACAGAGACATTTTATAATGGATATTTTGAACTTGCACGCTGTCGTCTCACAGATCGTGAATACTTCTCTGCTGATATAATTTCTCCCTTTACACAATAAGAATAGCTTATTTAAAGATATATTACATTGTCAACATTGAGTTCTTTCATTATTTTAATGTGAAAGTCAAAGAAGTTTAATTAATGGTAGTCATTTTGTAGAATGGTGAGTAGAGTTTAGATTTATTTTTAAATACAAAATTGCTATTAGAACACTGATTTGCTTCTTCACTGAATAAAACAGAAAATTAGAAACATTTAATAGGTAGTTTGTATGTGTTACTTGTTTTGGCTTTGAAATAGCTCCAACTGGAAACACCTATGACATAATTTTATAACTAATAAAATATTTTTCAATCTCTTTAATATTTACCAAAGACATACATAACACTGTTCAATCTGAAAATGTGAATTTTAAATAAATAGGAAACAACATGCAGAGTAGCTAATTACTCAAATTCTGGAACACTAGACCACCTTGGTTCATGCCTAATTCTACCTAGTCATGTGATCTTGGGCAAATTATTTAAATTATTTGTGCCTTAGTGTTGTCTTTAGTTAAATGAGGTTACTAATTCTATCTCCTAAATTGTTGGGAAGATTGCATAAATTAATACAGGTAACATTTTTAGATTTGTTTGGCACAAGGTAAACACTAAATTATGATTAGACATTATTATCAGTATTATTAATATTATTTGTAGTAGTATTATGAAGTGGCTAAATCAAAGGCTTTTAAAAGCATGTCATTAAATTAATTTTAATGTAATATTACTATCAGAGGCTTGAATCAAAAGACAAATATGAGCTATTTTTTAAATAAAATATAAAATAGTACATTTCTTGCCATTAAATTAAGTTCCAGAAAATATTCGTATCTTACCTCATTCATTTGAATGGGACTGCAAATATTAGAAGATATATTATAATTTTTACTATTCCATGTATTTTCATTATTCATTTTTTCCCTTTTAAAAATGTTGTTATGTTGAAAAATAAAAGCTACAATTCCCAGGCAAGTAACTTCTCATCAATTGAAAAAATATTTAACTTCCTGGGTTTCGTTCTTCCCCAAATCAAGTCACTTTTGCCTGATCAGTAAAGCTCATAAACTGAGAACACTGGGGAACCATATACGCCATTATTCTAGTGCTGCTCCAGCACTAACTGCCACTTTTATTGTATAACATATAGCCATGGAGAGAACATGGCTCATTAATACTTTTCACTTATTATGAAGTGACATAATCCAGATTACTATTTTACTACTTAAAAGACCTCAGTGACTTATTTCAGTGAAATCAAAACAAAATGTTTATACTTCTTTAATATATTTGGACTATGTCTCCAGTTAATAAAACAAAGGAACTTTGGAGTATGCTTACTGTATGACATACACTACAGCAAAGCTTTTCTATTTTCTGGGAATGGCATTTCATAGACTTATACTAAGATCAACTTATTCGAGAACGCATCACATCAGACACAGATTACCCTCATTTGAAGCTACCAAAATATTTTGGTACAGTCTGCCCTTGATTACTTCTTTTTGCTATAGCATACTTATTTTCAATTGCACTCCATGTTATAGAAATAACTTCTATTTTAAAGATTTAAATTTGAATATAATATTATGGAAACATAAACTAAACATTTTTAATAAAATGATTTACCTTTGTATTAAAAAAATATGATAAAATGACTGGGCATGGTGACTCACAGCTGTATTCCCAGCACTTTGGGAGGCTGAGGCAAGAGGTTCTCTTCAGGTCAGGAGTTTGAGACTACCCTGGGCAACATAATAAGACCTCATTTCTACAAAAAAATTTTATATATACATATTTTAAAATTATCTGGGTTTGGTGGTGTATGTCTATATTCTCAGGTACTCCAGAGACTGAGGCAGGAGGATGACTTGAGTCCAAGAGTTTGAGGCTGCAGTGAGCTGTGATCACATCACTGTATTTCAGCCTGGGTGAGAGAGTGAGAAGCTGTTTCTAATAAACAAACACATAAATAATAAAAATAAATAAATAAAAAAGAAAATATGGTAGTAAATTTATCAAGATGTAACATTATGTATAAAAATTCAGAATAGTTTTTTTGTTTCCAAATAAGTGACTTTTATATAGAAAATTCTTTAGACATAGTTTTTAACTTTTGTTAGTGGTTGCTGAAGTAATAATAACTACTCACACATTATAAAATTTCTGAAAATAATTCTTTCATGATTATCATTTAATGATGTAATGAGCAAAATATATTAATCAAATTTTTAAAAACCTAAGTACCCAGGCAATTGTATCATTCATAACCCAAACCTCAGTGTCAACCAATCTACCCAACAAACCTGCATGTGTGCCTTCTGATTCTAAAATAAAATTTGATACTACTTTTAAAAATAATTTTATTTGACATGGTCCTTTAGGATTAAGGGTACAATGGCATTATACATTGTTATCAGTAGGAACAAAATTTATATAATGCTTATTTTGATTTACGAATATTAGAATAGGTACAACAGCAAAAGAAAAATACTGAATTATCAAAGCTAATTAAAGTTCTGTGGTGGAAATGAATCAAAGAAGGCCTTGTTTACCTTAACACATTAATAAATCCTTTGGTTTATAAACTTGGGCCCTAAGTTTAGTATGGAGTAGACTTAAAATTGAAAACTGAAATTGCCTTAAATAGTAAGATATGATGTTCCTTCTTGAAGCCTGATATACGTAGGGTTGAAAAATAAAGGAGTACCCTGGACAAGTTACTTGACTCTGTAAGCCTCAGCTTCTCATATGTTATAAGTATTAATTTATATATAAATTACATATATAGTTTAATTATAAACTGTCAGTAACTATATATATATGTATATATTCACACATATGGGTCTATAACAATATATAGATGTATATACCCACACAGGCAGGTAGTTAGAATGGTGCTTGGTCCATAATAAACATTCAATGAATAAAAAAAGGAAAAAAGAAAAATAAAGGAGCAGAGATTGCCAGATATCCCACACATAGCCCACGTGACAGTTCTAAGAAGCAGTGGGCTGAAACAACTTTTAAGACCATAAAGTCGAATATTCTATTTTTAGGGAATTTTGTTACTGTAAAATAAAAATGTCTCTGCTACTTCAAGCTTTCCATAAAACTGTGTTACCAATTGAATGTCTTGTGTAAGCAGAAATCTCTTTGATAAAATCAAAGGGAAGGTGAGGAGTTACACATATTTAGAATCTGCTTCTCTGCCTCTAGCTATATGATTTAAAAATGAACCCTATCCCAACCACACTTAACATCTACCCACAGCAGAGAAATATGGTAACAACTGAGTGAGAAGCAGAAGACCGTGAATAAACTTAACAGCACATGGGCATTAAAATTTTACAGAACAAGTGAGCAAAGTAAGTCTCTCTGTAAATGGAGAGAGTTGATAGAAGATAGATAGATAGATAGATAGTTACATTTGTTGTTGTTTCAAAAGTTTCTTTCTTGCAAATTTTTAGACTGAAATGAATATTTCTTTGCATTAACACCACATTGGCCACTTCAGTTAAGAAATGTATTGCAAAAAAATTGCTTTGAAGAAAAAAGCAATGTGGCAATAGAATAAGTATATAAAAGTTTTTAGAAAGAGCAACAAGGTACATTTTATACACTAAATTTGTTTAGACGTGTTTTAAATATCTAGTTAATAGAATTTATAAAATAAAAAATGCATTTAAAATTCACTGAAGCTAGCTTTATAAAATTAGCAGTTGTGTTGCAGGCTTAGTTACTCAACATTTTTGTCAAGTTTATTCTAGTTTCATTGCATTCCTTTATTTATGTACTCTACATTGCACTATTTTACCAGACAGTGATTATGAAGTCTGGCTAAAGGCATCTGGGTAGAGTGAACCTCAACATAAAATGTCATTGACCATTGACTGGTTCCTAAAGTAGAAACATCATGTAGGTAGTACCCCTTCCCGAATACTATGATGATGAAGTATAGTTGCAGCACATGAAATCTACACAATCTAGATACAGATAGCATTTATGTAGGAAGTACAGCACTAATGTAGTATTACTGGTTTCTGGATGATTGCAGTGTGATTATCCTATTGTTTTGTTGCCCAATATTGTGAGGTCTTCCCTATGCTAATTTTTTTTCTGAGGTTCTGAATTGTGCATAATCATAAATGAATAAATGAATATTTTTAGAAATAGAAGTATCACAGGCATTTCAAGCATATTTCATGTCGAATGTAAGAATAATCAATTTTATACAAATGTAGATGGTTGAGAAATTATATTTGAGTATCCTGTGGTGCAGTTAAGTGAGAATTACTTTCTTGTTAGGTTTCTTTGGCTGGTTGAACTAAGGCCCAAATTGCCCTGATAGGAACAGCAGTTCCTTTTATCCCCTGGTTCTTTTTCAGTTCAGGAAACTTTGGCACTGAAGCTTTAATTTTGTAACTGGAGGAGAAGAAGGGTTTTCTTCAACATGGAGAGTAGCGATGAATAGAAGAGAGAGTTAAGATCATAGTATTGCTTGCATCTCTCCCACGATCCCCACCACGTCAGAAATGGCTTTGAATCCTTATGATTGCAAGAATGAATATAGTAAGTTGATGAAACAATTCAAGAGATACTTGGAATAATCTGGGCACACGCAGGAAGTCTGACAAAGTGTGATCAGCACTGGAACAAAAGCCCTCTCCCCAAGTCTCAAGAGAGTCAAAGGGCTGCTCAGATATTAGAGAACTTAGCACCTTTGGCAATGCCTGGCAAGTCCTATATGCTTGAATATCAACATTCATGACTGGTGACAATGAAAACAACATTTTCCCAAGTTATGCTGATGTGAACAGGTAAGAAAGAGGAAAGAGTAATTGCCCTGTGAATGCCAATTGAAAAAGGTGTTCTGGAACACATGTGAAGCACTACTTTATTGACAACAAAATAAAATAATTGAGAATTTGGAGAGGATCTATAGTCCTGCTATTATAAAAATAGCAGCTATTTAAGCAGCAAACATTTGGCTTCTGTTCATTAGCTAATATTGTTACTGGTACAAGCAGTATACATATGCTGTGGAGAAGAGTGAGGAGAATGAAGGAAGGAAACTATTCAGCTTAAGCTATACATTTTCTCTTATTTTGTTACAAAACGATTAATCTTGATGTCATAAAACTTGATTTTCTTCAAGCTTCAGAGAAATTTGTTATTCTTTACCTTATCTCTAAAACTTTAAAAGTAAAAAAAAATAACTGAGAATGGGGTAGCACTGACACCACCACATTTTATTAATAATCTCTGCCTTGTTAATCAAGTGAACTTACAGAAGCATCTTATTCATTACTCTTCTCATTTCACATTAATACAAGTGAGAAAAATAAAAGTATGGGATACAAGAAAACATCACATATATAAAGGTCAAAATCCATGTTAAAAGCAAACATACCATAAAAAATGACCTCTTAAGAATATTCATAGAGTTGAAATTTCCAGATCTTTTAAATCACTCTTGTCAATAGGCAGATTTTAGTAGATTGATAAAAGCTTGTAATTTGGGATCAATTCCATTTTACTATAACTTATTTATTTAATAGAGGTCAAGTTTGGGTTACTCCACTCTTCTTATTCTTTTCGGAGATAACTCATCTTTCTACCTTTCTCCTACTGCCTCCTCTTAAATGTGGACCAAATGTAAATCTATGTCTTTTATATAACCTTAAACCCTAGGCAGAGTGATTGAGTTCAGGATGGGCAGTTACAACACTCAGTACTTCTAGCCAGGGTGATTTTTGGCCAGTTGGACTAGAGCAAGCAGCATCCTTACTGGGATTCCTAGGTAAGAAGAAGCAGGGGGAAATGTGCATTTCTGTAGAATGCTGAAGCTAAAAGTCAATTGCCAGAAATAATATCCTCAGCAGGAGTAAGAAAGTCTATCTCTAATAGAAGAGAGAGAAGATTACATTAACAGAGAAAAAGCATAGAGAGAAGCTGCCTTATCCCTAGTCCTAGTTCTCTCTGAGGCTACCTTCCATTCTACAATACTCAGAGCTTAATGACACAGACAAATCTGTTTCTCTTTTTACTTAGGTAAGTTCCAGTTGGATTTTTGTCACATGCAAAGAGCACAGAATGGGTCATGGTTTTTCAGTGCTGCTTAACTATTAAAACAAGAGATGATGAAAAGAAAGTACAATTTGTGGTGTAAAATATGTAGGTCCCTGCAGGAAAATAAAGCCCATGTGAAAATGATGTGGATAAACATAAAATTATGAATGTATAATTTGAAAAATACATGAAGCCTGTATTTTAATTTAAAATTATATATAGTTCATTTATTAAATTATCTACATCATTAATTAAGATGTTCTTACTACTTAATTCTGCCCACCTTTATTTGCCCTATAGTTTTATTATTATAGTTAGTGTTTTTGTCTTTATACTTTCATGCAATGGACAATTTTATTAAACATGTAACAAAAGTAATTTATACTTCATATTTATGTAAGAATTGAAATGAAAGAGTTTTCGTAAAGCTGAGATAAAACAATCAATGTAGACATATTTATTTGGAAGTAAAATAAAAATAATTAAATGAGGAAAGTTTTTGAAATTTAATATTATGAAACAGAAAGATCAAAAGGGCACTATTTCTCATTGATTTTTTACTACTTATGATGACATTCAAAATATTACACTGGCAAGCTGTGCTGATTTCTTAGAAAAGTTTGTTGGCTTTCTCTAAAGTCTAGGTCTATATATTTAAAATTGTATTGCAAACCTATAGTCTACAATTGAAATATAGTATCATTTATAATATATGGTAACTGTGTGCTACTTTACACATGGTATACATATATTAGTTATTACTATACCCTTAGCAATAATATTTAGATTAGTCATTTAGAAATAAAGTGAAGAACAAAATAAATATATAACCCTGTAGAGGTAAAAATGATATTTACAGATTATAAGAGTTTGTTATTTATTGTTAAATATGATTTGTAATCTATCCTAAACAACTTTCACTGCAATTTCACATAAAGCAATACATAGAAATTCAAATAAAGGCTGCTATAATTATACCACACTCTAAAGCATTCCCAGTATTATATGTTACAATCTACATCTTTTCCACTTATTTTTTTTTATTTTTCAGTCAAATAGAATGCTTCTTATAGTTACACAACTATGATGGTTTTGCTAAATGCTATTAAATCTTTAGGAGTCATCATTTTCGTTTTCTTTAATGGGAAAACGCTGTTTCTGGATTATTGTAATTTAGCTGTCTCATGTCCTGCCACCCTCTCATCATCTCATGTTACTGCAAAAGCTGTTTCAATCTTTTTATTTCTTTTTAGATAAATTTTAATAACTAAATGTTGAGCAGTAGGAATTTCATTATAAGCATGTTAGGTTATTATTTTAGATGATATAGGATTCTTTGGGGTGCTGCTTCATCAGCCAGAGACCTCCATGACCAGTGGCACCTCTGCTTGAGTTTCACTCGCCCACTTATCCCAGCACGTTGTGCTTGGCTCACACTACAGGCCAGGATCCTACATCCACTGTGGGCAAGCCAAGTGTGGAGTGGTTAGGGGTGTGTGAGCAAGCTAGCACAGGGTCTGGCCATGGTGCACAGCCAGGTGAGCTAGCTGCTGCAGTGGGGTGAGCAGCTCCAGGAGCTGGCACAGATGCTGGCTCCATGTGAGGCTGTGACTGGCACAGGCATACCACAAGCGGCTTCTGCCTTGGGTGCTGGCATCTGGACAAGGGGAACATGGTGGCACCTGAAAACTCAGTAATGCCAGCAACCAGCAGAAGCTTCAAGGGAGTGTTAATGGTGTGTCACAGCTGTGGCTCAGGGAGCCCTGAAGTCTGGGTCCCTAGAAGGGTCACAGTCCTTCTCTCCTGTGGTTCAGTGAACAGAAGCGTGTCACTGCCTGCAGCTCCGTGAGCTGGCCAGGAACGTGATATAGCCCTTTTCTCTCCTACTGTTCATTCAATGGGTCCCAGGTTTTCGTCCCATGTCCAAGAAGAATGGAGTTATGCAGACAACTGAGAGTGAGCAATGCAATAAAGAGTTTTATTGAGTGACAGAATAGCTCTTAGCAAAGAGACCACCTGAAGTAGGTACCTCTTACCTAAAGTCAGGTAGTCCCTAGGTACCTAAAGGCAGGCTGTCCCTGTGCGTGGCTGAGTCTGGGGTTCTTATGGGCTCGGAATGGGGGAGTGTATGCTGATTGGTCCATAGGTGGCCTGGAAAAAACAGCACTATTCAATTGGCTAAAAGGCATGGAGGAAGTTCTCACTCTGGTCAGGGACCTTGCCTGGAAATGGCAGCTTGATTTTCAGGCTTTAATTTGTCTTCCTTGTGAAAGTCAGGTTTCACCAGGGACTCACCCCTATCTGCCTAGAAATCCATCTGCCTCCTGTTACTATCACAGGTGTGTTGTTATCTACACAAACCATATTAAATAATGTGGAAAAACCATAATGCTATTTCAGTAATGGAGCATTGAAAATCAGTTGTTGGAGTTACTAAGTATTGAGTCAATACTCAAAGTTAATAATGAGATTTAGTATAAGGTTCATACTGGTTTAAATACTGGTAATACACTGATGAGGTTGATCAGATTCCACAACAGCACATAAAAAGATTATATAAAAACTTTAGTCCTACTGTGGTATGTTTGTAAAACAGAATATTTACAGGAGACATTTTATATCAAACTAATTTTATAATTAAAATGAATCAAAAGAAAATAATTTGAATTATATAAATAAAAAAATGTAGAAATAAGATATGAGAGATTGTTTATACAGATTTTTTGCAGGTATTTTCATACATAGACATTTAAGCATCAGCTATTAAATCCAATTAGGTTATTAAACTGACATAAAAGCAGACACTGGATATACAAAGAAAATGAGTTAAATGCATAAATTACAATAACATGATCTTTTGTTTGTGTTTTTGCTACATTTCTTGTGTATGATATGCCCAGTTTTTTATCTGAAAATCAAATGTGCCTGAAAACCATTTGCCTATGAAGTATGTGATCAAGTTTGGTTATTTAAATGTTTCCAAGTGTTCCTTTTTCTCTTCTTTGTGTTGCTTTTTACAATTAATTTCTGAAATGTGTAAACTAGTGTTTATATAGTATGCTTTATTTAAAATTTGATTATTATTTTCTACTCTAAGGAAAACTACTTCTTTGGAATGTGATAATCAATGATCTAGTCACGAATGTAGAAAAACAACAAAAAATATTACCTTTTACAATAGAGCTAAGATGATGGCTTAGAAAATAATTTTAACTAACATTTGATGATAAATAAATTTGGTGATAATATCCAATAATAACTTTCTTTCCTGATTCCTTATGATTGGCTAGGCAGTAAGCTAAGCATTTGACACACCCAGTCAGCCCTCCATATCCACAGGTTCTGTTTCTGCAATTCAATTAACCATGGATTGAAAATATTTTTTAAAATAATAACAATAAAAAATAGTACAAATAAACAATATAGTATAACAGCTATTTCTATAGCATTTATATAACATAAGTATTATAAGTAACCTAGAGACATTTATAATGATTATTATAAGTAATCTAGAGGTGAAATGAAAGAATGTACATAGGTTATATGCAAATACTATGCCATTTTTATATAAGGGACTTGAGCGTCAGTGGATTTTGGTATCCCCCAGGGGTCTTGGAACCAATGCCCTGTGGCTACTGAGGGACAATGGTATTATCTTTTAAAACGTCACTGTATCTCCTCTGAAGTACATAGTGCTATCCTCTTTTTAAGATAATTAAACTATCCTAAGAACTCAATTAGTTCCCAGCTTCCTAGCTAATAAGTGGCAAAAAGCAAGGACTAAATTCAAATGTGCTTCATTCTGAAACTCATGTCTCGAATGGCTTCATTGAATGGTTTTCAATACAATGTTGTATTTTGAGGCTGATTATTATTGTTTTCATAGAAAGCTAATTTTGTAGGAAATCTGTCTAAATGGCAAACCACTAATTAAAGGAGAGTTACACTAGTAAGATTCCTCAAAGAGAATACCAGTGGCTATACTTATTTTCTGATTTAAAAAAATATGATATGTTCCTAAGACAGCAAACATTTCTCTTTCCTAATTCGAGTGTTTTTCAATTCCCCAACATTGTTTTACGCTTTCCTATCAGCTTCTCCAGATACAAAAATGAACAATTAAATTACAAATTGAGAACTTCCAACTCTCAGTGGCTATACTTGCATTAGTGTGGTGGTATAGTCAGTTAAAAATGCTTAAGACCATGGTTTGGGTAAATTATAAACCAATGACACTACTGAATTTGTGAGATTAATCTGCAAACTGAATTATATACTGTTGTCATAAATGTTATACCTCTGAAGAATCTAAATTATCATGCAAATTTATTATCTGAAATCTCTCAAACCTTTATCCATTCATCAGAATAAAATTATGTTATCATTTTCCTTTTGTTCATTGTGTAACCTTAAGTGATCTCAGATAATCTAAAAGTAGCAGAAGACTACCAAGTCCAGTTACTCCTCTATTATGTGACTAGAAATGAATGATTTCTCTATTTCTAAGTGTAGAAATGTAGCCACTTGCTCCATAATGACATAAGACCAGCTTTACATACAGACATTTCTCTGAGTAGACAAATACCCAATGTAAAGAATTGGAACTGAAGTCAAAGCAGGAAACTATAAAGAATTTTCTCATCATATTTATTGTCTTTTTTAATTTATGTATTCATTAAGAATACCAATAATTTTATTTAAAGACAAGTCTTACATCAACAAGGTCAGTAAATACCTGCAAGTTTATAAATAAAATATTTATTGATTTTAGTTTGATGTCATTTATAATTATCCTATAAACAAGTGTAATTTATGATGTATACTAGTTACGATACCGTCATAAGAAAATTTTATTTCTTCTAACTTGAATGATCAATTACTTGGGTCACAGATAGGCTTTTGACTCATTGGACTACACATCACCCAAGAGAACAAACGGCCTTCCCACCAACTGCCAATAGGCTACGGGTACACTTTTTAATCTTTAAAAAGGCCACTAGCACACTTTTCTCGCCACTTGAATCACTCCATATGGGTGTGTGGCTCCACTTAGAAGTAGGTCAAATGTCCCCAAGCAGGCTGATAGAAAGCCCCTTCCATGATTTTCGTAAACTATTGGGCTTCCAGTTAGAATGCCTCTACCTAAGATTTTCCTGACCTGCTATCTAAATTCTTGTCTTCCTCTAACGGTAGCTTGTCTACTGAGACAATAAAGAGGTATTCAATATCCCATAAAGCGACTGAACAATCTTATAGAACCTCAGTGTTATTTTCATGTTCCTCTCCCACTACTCAAAGGAAAGAACCTCCTAGTCCACAATCAGAAATTCCTCTGTAGTACCAAAAATCTTCCCATGAGTTTCTTCTACCTGTTTTTCTTAACAGAAACCTTGCTGTATGATAATCTTATCATCCATATAAAGCTTATAACTCTCACACTTACGGTTCTTGTGTTTCCTGCTTCCTAATGTCATTTTCAGACCATTTCTCACCTTCAATCATTTGAAAATCCATGTTACTATGGAGCTCAAGCAGTCTTATTATGCTGCCTTTTCTCATCCATTACTATATGCTAGAAAACTTTTAATCACATAAACAATAACATTTAACTGCTTGCTTCAATTTTCTATCTCAGTTCTGCTCACTACTTTCAATAATCTTATGATTTACATAAAGGATGCTTCCAACCCTGGCTTCAGTATCTTACCTCTTCCTGAACTACCCTTCAAACCCAATTCCATGTCTATTTTCTAACTCTTGTTGCTTCAAACAAAACAAAATAAAACAAAAACCCTGGAAATTTTCCAAAATCACCCATTCATGCATTCTACTGTTTCAACAAAACTTCCTATTCATCCATATTACGAAGAAATTCTTCAACTTCACCAAGACTATCAGTCTTATTTATTCTCTAATTTTCATATACTGTGTCTGTAGCCTTTAAATTATCTCTCTTCAGTCTAAAGCTCTCCAAACCTGAGCTATTTCAGCTTGCTTGTGATTTACTTCTCTTCTTTCCCACTTCTCCAGCTTGGATATTATGATTCAGCATTATCGTCACTATTTTGAAGTTATTATTAAGCATTTTAGTTTGCACTTTGCTGAGAAAACACTAATTTTGGAGTATCCTGTTTCTATGCATACATACTGACACATCTGAGCATTAATTCTGAAAAACTGCACAATATGGTAGAATGCCTTTACCTAAAAGCAGGACTTTTGAAAAATGAAAACTTCAATATATTCTAAGCCATTTCTGGGATCTCTGCTATAATTCTTTTGTAACCTTTACATAAAAACTTAAAACTCCACAGTTTTTCTTGTGATGATATTTTGATGATGTGTCCTTGCTGTATTTTTTCTTGCTTCTCCCGTATCCAGTCCATCATATGTCTAAAAGATTTAATTGTCTAAATAAATTCCTTATCTATTCACCTAAAACAATAGTTAGGATACAGTAAATATTCAATAAACATTTATTCATTTATTTAATAAGTGAATAAATTTAATCATTCCAAAACATTTTTGTTCCAATTTTCCAATTCATAGGTACAATTCTTGTAAGTCTCAACCTGCACAACTCAGTCTTGGAATATGATTTAAGTCAAGAAAGCATAGTCTGTGCATCTTTAAAAATGTTTTAAAATTCAACAATTTACTTGTCTCTCTCAAACTCCATGAGCTATAGTTCAACAATACTTACTATAATTTCTTTTATCAATACCTACATAGACAGTATACAATGCACACATTTACGGCTACCTCTAGAAGTTCCCCAAATTTTTCCCCTTTGAAAAGTTGCTATCACCTGCCCCTATCCTATGAACTTCACTTGTTTATCTTGTATAGATAAACATACATATACAAATAAAAGGTTTTGGGGTGTAATCCATTAAACTGTGGTAAAAGATAACCTGTATGAGTTTCCTTTTTTTTGTGTTGTATCCTTTGCTTGAAAAAGAGAGAGAGAGAGAGAGAGAGAAAGAGTGTGTGTGTGTGTGTGTGTGTGTGTATGTGTGTGTGTGAGAGAGAGAGAGAGAGCGCGAGAGATAGAGAGAGAAGAGAATGGCCTACCTGGTCAAATTTATAATATGATTTAATTTTTGGCAAAACAATAAGGCTACATAGTGTTACATAAGGCTTTTAGATCATACTACTTAAATATTTTATTTATTGCTTTCAAAAAGCCATGCTTTAAATGCCTGTTGTGATTGTGCATTGGACATTTTCTGTATACTTATGCTATCCTTTATACATTTCAAATATGTATCATTATGTGCACAACAATTTATGATTTTGTAATATCCATGGTTTAAAATTTATCAAAACAAAATATTTCTGTCAAATTTTCTGCTTTTGGTTTGGCATTCTGTTAATTTATTATCAATATGACTAGATCTTATTTGTTAATAAAATGGCAAATATTTTAAACTTTCTGTTTAAAGAATTTATTCTGTTATTTTTATTTTATCTGTGTCTTTGGTTTATAGGATATTGCTAGGTCAATTTCATTCTTTTATGAGGCTCTGCTTTTTAAATGGGGATTTTCATTCATTTAAATGTCTGCAGTAAGTAATATATTTGGTGTTATTTCTAATTAGAAGTATAATTAAAAAAATAAATTTATAATGTAAACAAAATTTATACTTTTAATTTATTCTCCTTTTTTCATTTTCTTTACTGTATTGACTCTTTTCTGATTTTTGTTGGATGAATTGTTATTATCATTTTTCTTCTACTTTGCTGTAGTATGTAGAATACATTTGTACTTTTTCTAGGAAATCTAATGATTACTCATAAGTTGTTAATATTAAAATGTATACTTTTCTGTCTTGTGAAGACTTAATGTCTGGCTAAATAGGGTAAAAGAACACAACATGGCATTAACCACACAAAATATTTTGTTCATGTTATTGTAAAATTTTTTATTACTGATATTTTATTGATAAATACATTTATAACTTATGATATAATCACCTTTAACAGTGAGATGATCTGGATTTCACATTCACGTAATTTTAAACACATGTTAGCAATCACATGGACAATCCACAGTCATTGTCTATTGATAAATAAAAATAAATAAATCATAATTTGTCAACTAATTTTATTTTTTATACCTTTTTCTTATTCAAAATCATTCTTTTCTTTTTTTAAATATGATTTTTGCAATATACTTTCCACAAGTGTTGTTATATAATTAAGCTTTTGCCAATCTATGTCAAAAATATTCTAATCCTAGTTTTTCTAGCTAGATGGATCAATGCTCAAAATAAATTTTGCCTAGAAATTTTAAATTATTACCTTGTTTTTCCTCATAATCTGTGTTAAAATAATGTCTCACTCTAATCTCTCATTGATTTCATAGAGATTTTACTTTAATTTGTATTTCTTCTTTTTTTATGTTCTATATTTTAAATTTTATTTTTTTTGTTTCTCACTCTATGGATGTATATTTCAGATTACCAACTTTATAACCTGTACTTAATTTTTTACTAACCCCTTCTTAAGAATTTTATTTTCTCAAGGAATATTCTTATAACTAATAGGTTTTGAATTTATATATGAAATATCTTATCAAATTTATTAATACATAAGGAGCAGTGTTGAATTATTTTAACGTTCTTTTCTGTTATCTGAATTATGCTATTTATATGAAATCAATTGCTTTATTTTTGTTCTTTTTAAAATTATTACTTATTCTCAAATGTCTGGCAAGCATTATCCACTTTCTGATCACATATATGAATAAATGACTTTTTTACATTAGTAATATGATGGTGAGCTTGGCTTTCTTCCATAAATAAATGATTTTTTAAACTTTTAAAATTTCCAACTTTTATTTTAAACTCAGGAGTACATGTGCAGGTTGTGCATGTTTGTCACATAGGTAGACGTGTGCCAGGGTGGTTTGCTGCACAGATAATCCCATCACCCAAGTATTAAGCCCAGCATACATTAGTTATTCTTCCTGATTATATGTCTCCTTCCACCCCTCTACCCTCTGACAGGCCCCAGTGTGTGTTATTCCCCCAATGTGTCTATGTGTTCTCATCCTTCAGCTCCCACTTGTAAGTGGGAGCATGCAGTCTTTGGTTTTCTGTTTCTGTATTAGTTTACTAGAGATGATGGCCTCCAGCTCCATCTATGTTCCTTCAAAGGACATGCTCTTGTTCCTTTTCGTGGCTGCATAATATTCCATAGTGTATATGTACCACATGTTCTTTATCCAATCTATCATTGTTGGATGTTGAGGTTGATTCCATGTTTTTGCTATTTTGAGTAGTGCTGTAATGAACATATGTGTGTATGTATCTTTATAATAGAACAATTTATATTCCTTTGGGTATATATCCAGTAATAGGATTGCTAGGTCAAATAACTTTTTTTGCTGTTCAGAAGCTCTTTAGTTTAATAGATTTGATTTATCAATTTTTGCTTTTGTTGCAATTGTTTTTTGGTGTAATTGCGTTTGTTGCCCTCATCATACAATCTTTGCCCATGCCTATGTCTCGAATGATACTGCCTAGATCTTCTTGTAGAGTTTTTATAGTTTTGAGTTTTACATTTAGCTCTTTAATCCATCTTGAGTTGATCTTTGTATATGGTGAAAGAAAGGATCTATTTTTAATTTTCAACATATGGCTAACCCGTTCTCCCAGCACCATTTATTAAATAGGGAATCCTTTCCTCATTGTTTGTTTTTGTCAGATTTATCAAAGATAAAATAGTTGGAGGTGTGCAGTTTTTGTTCTAGTCTCTCTATTGTGTTGCATCAGTCTACATGTCTGTTCTTATATCAGTATCATGCTGTTTTGGTTACTGTAGTCCTGTAGTATAATTTGAAGTCAGGTAGCATGATGCCTCCAGTTTTGTTCTTTTTGCATAGTATTGCCTCGGCTATTCAAGCTCTTTTTTGGTTCAATATAAATTTTAAAATAGTTTTTTTTTTTAATTCTGTGAAGAATGCCAATGGTAGTTTAATGAGAATAGCATTGAACCTCTAAATTGCCTTGGGAACTATCTCCATTTTTGCAAAATTGATTCTTCCTATCCACGAGCATGGAATGTTTTTCCGTCTGCTTTGTGTCATCTCTGATTTCTTTGAGCAGTGGTTTGTAGTTCTCCTTGAATAGGTCCTTCATTTCCCTTGTTAGTTGTATTCCTAAGTATTTTATTATTTTTGTGGCACTTGTGAGTGGGAGTTCATTGTAATTTGGCTCTTGGTTTGCCTTTTGTTGACGTATAGAAATGCTAGCAATTTTTGCACATTGATTTTGTATCATGAGACTTTACTGAAATTTTTTATCAGCGTTAGAAACTATTGGGCTCAGATGAGAGTGTTTTCTAGATATAGGATTGTGTTATCTGCAAACAAAGGTAGTTTGATTTCTATTCTTCTAATTTGAATGCCTTTATTTCTTTCTCTTGTCTGATTGCCCTGGCCAGAACTTCCAATATCATATTGAATAGGTATGGTGAGTGAGACAACCGTGTCTTTGCTGGTTTTCAAAGGAAATGCTTCCCGTTTTTGCTCATTCAGTATGATATTGGATGTGGTTTAATAAAATATTTTATATATAGCAATCTAATATTAGTTACAACTTTGATATGTTTTGTTCCAATAATAAACTTGTCTCTGAAATTACTAACAATTTTCAGCTATTTTTTTCCTAAAGTTTTCTTAATTCTGTTTTTTTTCTATCCCCCATATTTTCTGACTTTTTTTCTTCCAGCTCTCTTTAATCATATCCAATTAGTTGCCTATTTTCTAGGAGCTCTTCAAAATTTCTAGTCTACTGATGGTGAATTGTCCACTCCAATGTTGTTTTAGAATCTTTCTTTTAAAATATTTTATTAATTATTTATTTTATAGATTATTGATTTTGTTTTTCTCTTAGAAATTACTAAGGTTTGCCAAGACAAAATAATTATAATCACATATGACTAAAAATAAACAAATAAATAAATAAAATTGTAGAGAGATTTACTACTATTAATTAAAGGATTCTTTTTTTTGAGACAGAGACTTGCTGTTGTCACCTGGGCTGGAGTGCAATGGTGCAATTTCGGCTCACTGGAAACTCTGCCTCCCAGGTTCCAGCAATCTTCTGCCTCAGCCTTCCAAGTAGCTGAGATTACAGGTGTCTGCCACCATGCCCAGCTAATTTTTGTACTTTTAATAGAAATGAGGTTTCATCATATTGGCCAGTCTGGTCTGGGATTACAGGCGTGAACCACCATGCCTGGCCAACTAAAGGATTCTTATAGGCTCAACAAAGATAGTTTCCTGTTCCTCCTTCTTTTAGATGATCAGTGAGTACTTTCTTAATTTTTTTTGTTTGTTTGCCATTTGTTTTATAACCACTGAGTCATCTGTTGAATACCACCTGGACAGTAACTATACTGTTGCCTTAGCAACAGATGCTTTAATGCCAAGGTAAGATGCAAATATTTACATGCTTTGAATATTCCAATTATATCTGTTTTAATCTGATTTATGGATTCTGACAAACTTGAAGATTTCTGTGTTAAATATTGATCAGTACTTAGCAGTACACCAAGCTTTTTACGCTCTTTTTTGATACCAAATGATGGAAAGGTAAAAATTGCATTTACAGATGAGTAAACTGAAGCCATAGAAGATAACTATCCCACTGATGGCCACACAGCTAGTGAACAGAGCCAGGACCGAATATCAGTCCCAAGAGCCCCATGGCACCTAAGCGACTGAGCATTGTGCCACTGTCTCGGTGAGGTGGCCCCTGAACAGCAGTGAAAGATAATGGGCCCTATCAGCTAAGCAGTGACAGTCCCAAGCAATGGGTGATCAAACTTGCTGGAGAAAGTCTGTCAACTAGCTTCTCAACAGAATTTTAGTTGTTATTTCTCCAAGGAGAAGCACTTACTCAAGATTAGGAGGTCATAATAGAAAATAAACCTAGGATACTCATGCCGTGGTAGCAGATGCTGGCTGAGGGCAAATATGAGGTCAATAGAAGCTTCTGGACAAGGTTACAAATCTCTGTTTCAATGTTACTGGCAAATGAGGGAAATACTATTAGCTTCCTTCAGTGTTTGCAAAGCCAGGAATAGTTTTGATTTCTCTTCCCAAGACTTTTCAATTGTTTTGTAAACATATATTTTCTTTGCTATGCTTTTTTCCTGGAAAGTATCTAGAGAGGTTTCTGTTTTCAGAAAGTCTGACTGAAACTTATCTTGAGCTAACTATTAATTGGTTAATCCAAGCACAACTATGAATGACCTCACAATAACAGTAAAGTAAGAATTAAATAGATATTGGTTGGACTCCTGGATGGAGAGAATGAAGAAGAAAGAAATCCAGATCTGGCTTCTACAAATTGCAACATTCTATTTCTTCATAAATGAACATAAGGCAGTTCTTTGCCCTGTGCAGAAAATAAATGGATCTTGATGAATATCTGTCTTATAATTATCTAAATCAGAAGGCAACTCTGGTTGTTGCTCAAAATAGGAAAATTATTAATTTAGTCCTAATATGTGCCACGGACCTGTTCACCAGAATTTGCTTTTATTCCCTCTCTATACCAATTGTAAGGACTCCTAAAAGTTTGAGTGCTACCTTGCAGGGCTAAAAGTACAACTTAACATTGTTGTCTTAGGGTTGCATAAACTTTCACTCTTTGCCAAGAGATGCTTTGAGTGTGCTCCTCCTCAAACCCACTTATGAAGTATATCATGAGTTTTAAGTAAGGATGAGAATAAAAGAGGTTCAGCAGCAAGTCCACACTACAGTTGAAAGTTGTTCTTCCACCTGGGAATTAAGATCCAACATATCCAATGATATGCAAAGTTACTGTGGCAAATATACAGGATGTATTGAACCTATGGAAATCAGTAGGAGAATAATAGCATGGGACTCTAGGCTTTGGGAGCAACTTCCTATCCTCTTTGAAGATAACTATTCGTCTGAGACACAGCTTTCAGCTTTTAGCGAACACTCGTAGAGGCTGAGAGTATATATTCAAGATATTCAAAATTTCTGTGAAAAATATAACTCCTGTATGAAGCTCCTAAAGGTCCCCTATACAAGAGTAACAACACAGCCTTCTAGGCTTTGAGGCTAAATTCCTTTCTTTTGCTAATAAATATTGCCTTTTTGAGAAATAGCCCTGGGCTTCTATTCAACCTTGGTAGCCACTCTAATAATAGGACATTAAATAATCATGTAAACTAACATGCTTATCATAAATTGCCTGGGTCTTTTCCACAAACTATAAGCTTGTACTTATGGAAAAGCAATCAGTCATCTAGTGAAAACAGGAGATAAAAGGTCAGTTTGGAAGATGCATGAATGTTTCAAGAGCTGGTGGCTCATATTACATCAATACTAATCCCTCTGACAATGTCTGTCTGCCCTAATCCAGACCTGTGGTCTTATGGATAGTCGCTTCTGTCCCATTGACTGAGGATGAAAAAGAATGTTTCTGGTTTATCGATAATCTACATCAAATGCCAGTTATGAACAGAAGTGAATACAGCAGACATACATCCTAATCCAAAAGTAGCTCTGAAGGACAATAGCAGGGACAGATAAGCCTTTCTAGTAGAAATTCAAGTAGAACATCTGGTTTCAACTTAGCTTGAACTGAGAAATTGCGGTGAATAAAGACTGACATTGCTTCATGGGCAGTTTCATTTGTATACTAACTAAAGATCACCTTCTATAGAAGGATCTTTCACTAATAAAATGGACCAAATGATGTATACTATGCATATAATTCAGTCCCTCTCTTTTCTTTTTGTTTTGTTTTCTTTTTTTTTTTTTTTTTGATATAGGGTCTTGCTCTTTCATCTAGGCTAGAGTGCAGTGGTGCAATCATTGCTCACTGTAGCCTTGATCTCCCAGGCTCAAGTGATCCTCTTATCTCAGCCTCTTGAGTATCTGAAAGCACAGGCACACATCACTATGCTTGGCTGTTTTTTTTTTAAATTATTAATATTCTTTGTAGAAACATCTCACTGCGTTGCCCAGGCTAGTCTTGAACTGCTAAGTTCAAGTGATCCAATTGCTTTGGCCTTCCAAAGTGTTGGGATTATGAGATTACAGGCATGAGCCACTGCACTGGCCTTAGTATCATTTTAAAGCCACCATGTGCCTCCACAACAAATCTATGCAAAAAATATTCATGGCAATAGTGATGTCAATACAGAATTTACCCTCACCAAACTTACCTGGTTATTGCCATATCAAGTACTTAATCTGTCAATAGTAGAGAAAAACACCTTTTGCTATGTGGAACTATTTATTAGTGGTAGACTGAATGCATTTGAACAATTATATCATGTAAGTTACAGTTTTTGTTCTCACAGAAACAGAAATATATTGTGGATATGGACTTACCTTTCTTGTCCATACACTTTGAAGCTTATCATCCATGAACTTATTAACTGTCTTGTTCACCATCATGGTATTGTACACGCAATTGGTTTTGATGAAGACACAGGTTTTACAGCATATATAGTAAAGCAATGGGCTCTGGTCCATAGAATTCATAGGTCTTACCACATGCCCCATTAGCCATAAGCAACTGGTCTGCTGGAATAAGCACGTACCTTTTGAAGATTCAAACAACGCCTGCCAGTTGAGAGAAAAGATCCTTGAAGCACAGGGTTTTATCATATTGTAGGGGTCCATGGCTTGGCCCTCTGAAGGTCTGCTGAAAAATCAATGTGCAAAAGGCTGATTAGTTGGAGAAAGTGCATGCAAATTTATTTAACTGGTACACCTGGGAATCTTCAGAATAAAGACCCAAAGAGACAGGGAACCTTGCTATTTTTATAATGAGGTTTAATAAAGTATGGCCAGTCATGTAGAAATATTACTGGACAGAAAGTGTACTGTATAATGCTAATAGATTGAGTAGGGGAAATCCAGCAAGTCCCATCTGTCTAGATTCTTCTTGGCCTCTCTGAGGCATGGAGAAGAACCCTCTCTGGAATGGGGGTCTGGGTATGGGCAGGACTCTCTCTGGAATAGGGGTCTCATAACCTATAGTCAAACAAAATAGGTCACATAATTTCTTTATGGTCAGTTTTTACACAAAAAGTGGAGGGAAAGTGAGAGTAATATTTTTAGGTTTTATGGCTAGTTGGGGGAAAAGGAGTTCTTATTTCTATGATGCACCTTAGGGAATGGGGTTCTAATTTCTTTGGCTAACCTTTAGAGGAGAATGAGACAGAGACAGGAGGGTGGGAGAAAGTCAAAGAAAAACTTTTGCTTCCGAGGTCTTCATTATACGGTATTATTTTCTGAGCCCCAACAATACAAACTGAAGTATATCCTTTTAATTAGCAACCAATGTATGGTGTAGACTGTATGCATCTGGCAACGAAGCAGTAAAAGTGGTAATAGTTTCTGTCATGATTACACATAATGTTTCACTTCATTTTTTCCCCTTCATTCCACAAGTTTCGACTCTGCTGGGGTGGAAATTTTGGTTCCTAAGAGGAATGTTTCCAGAAAGAAATTCCATGGAATTGAAACTGAGTTTGCCATTCAGTTATTAGTTTGCTTTTGTTGTTGTTTCTTTATTCTCTCTCTTTCCTTCCATCCATCCATCCTTCCTTCCTTCCTTCTTTCCCTCCCTTCCTTCTTCCCTTCTTCCCTCCTCCCTTCCTTCCTCCCTTCCTTCCTTCCTTCTTTCCTTCCTTCCCTCCCTCCCTTCTTCCCTCCTTCCTTCCTTCTTTCTCTCCTTCCTTCCCTCCCTCCCTCCCTCCCTCCCTCCTTCCCTTCCTTCCTTCCTTCCTTCCTTCCTTCTTTTCTTTCTTTCTAATAAGCAGACAAAAAAGACAGTTACTTAAGTGGTTGGGTGATTGACTAAGATCACAAGGAGAATAGCAATGCTATTATTCAATAGGGGGTCTGGGAGGCTTATATCCGGAAGCTCTGCGGGATGCCTCTTAGTCCTTTAATGTCGAATAGTAAAAGTTAATATAAAATTACTTCAAACAAAGAAAGAGCCATTAAGGATTCAGTGTCTTCAGGAATGAAAATTTTCATCATTCTAGCTAGGTAAAGACCTAGCCCTATGGAGTTCTAATCTTAAAACAAAGGACACAATAAATTGACTCTGTAATGGCAGATAAACTACAGATTTTTGAACATTCAAGAAGGAGAATTATTCCACTTATGTATATATCTGCCCTTGCTTGTCATATGTGTTTATGTACGTCTGTGTTTGTTATATATTTTTTCTTTTTGTCCTTCCTTAATTATTTTATACAAGGATTGTTAGTGGTTATTTTATAATTTAGTCTGCAGGTAAAAAATATTCAGAAGAGACTGTGAATGAATGGGAGAAGCAGTTAACATAGTCCAGAGATGGATATTGTAACTGTCTTCCAGATGTGAATCTACTGAGTGAATATGAAAACTTTGTATAATTTCCTGGAAAGTACAAGAGTGATTTTGTTTATACAAAGAAAAATTGCCTCGTTAGGAAAAATTGTTAGTTATTTTTATTACAGTATGTGTGGATGCTGTGCTAGACAATTATCTGTTGTCTTTTACTTTCAAATTTACCCTGTCGTATTCTAGCTGTGCTAGTGATGGGCTTTTGCAAAACACATTTGCACTTTATCAGCTGGATCTTGTTTAGATCCTGCCAATACAGGATTTTAGAGAGAGAAAGGAAGGATAGAAGTGGAAGAAGGGACTTCCTTACTTTTTATTTTCTATTCCTGTTAGATTCATACTTGCAATGGTTCTCACCTTGGCAATGATGTTGGTTCAAGTAAAAGCAATCAATTTCAGCTTTTAGGCAGAAACAGCCTCACTGCTGTTCCTCAGAGACACCAGAATAGCTAGCTGACCCTTCATTGCTGAGGTCTAACTCTAAGCTCCATGAGACCACTTCTCAATTTTAAGAATTTCATAGCTTTCCCTTTGTTTGCTTATAGGGCTGGTGACTGTTCCCTGCAATTATTAATTCTACAAAACCTCACTTTTATCCTAGGCATTTTTATAATAATTGTCCAATGCCTGATTAATGATTTTTATATCAAATTATCTTCTGTTAAAATAATTCATATGACTGAGGGTGGTGGCTCACACTTGTAATCCCAGCACTTTGGGAGGCTGAGGCAGGCAGATCACTTGAGGTCAGGAGTTGGAGACCAACCTGGCCAACATGATAAATCCCTTTTTCTACTAAAAATACAAAAATTAGCTGGGCATAGCAGTGCATGCTTGTAATCCCAGCTGCTTGAGAGGCTGAGGCTGGATGATTCCTTGAACTTGGGAGGCAGAGTTGTAGTGAGCCAAGATGGTGCTACTGCACTCCAGCCTGAGCCACAGAGCAGGACTCCATCTCAAAAATAAAATAAAATAAAATAAAATAATTTGTATGATTTCTGCTTGCTGTCTGGACTCCAACTAATACAGACATTATACTTGTCTGGACCTCAACTAATGTAGACACTATACTAAGTATTGCAAGTATAATGATGAGGTAAAGTTTCTACCTGTAGGATTGCTATAAGGAAGGGAAGGGACAAGTAAACAGTGAACTAAAATACAGTGTGTTGTAAAGAAGCTTTGTTTTCGAATAGCCTCAGAAGTAATATAAAACCATTCTGATATACACGCATTTCACTCACTGTTATCCTGTTTTCTCTACCTAGGACATTCATTCATTCATTCATTCATTTATTCAACTAATTTATTCAGCACTCAGTATATATTTGCAGGATTTCTAGGGATAAATTTTTAGCTAGATAAAAAGAAAAGGAAAAATATATTTCTGCTGTCATGTAGCTCATTATCTATAGCAGATGACTGATATTAATAAAGAATGTCAGCAATTTATAATTACAAACTCTGAATCTACTAACGCTCTGAACAAAAAACAGCTACAGATAAGTTTTATATATTCTGGAGGCTCAGAATAGAATGAAATTCTTTGATGAAATGGCAAGTGAACTGAAATTACAAGCTTTAAAGGAAATGTAATTATGAGAAAATATATTTTAAAAAATATCTCAAACTTAGGGGAGCAGCTTGTGCAAAAGCCTTGAGTTAAAAGATGGCACAAATAAGTCTAGGAAGTAAAAGCAAAGTAGAAATACTATATCTCTAGAGTTTCCCCTTTTCTTGCTCTCATGTATTACCTGTTTATTTTTTATCTCCAGCTTTATTGAGGTTTAATTGGTATACAAAAAGCTGAACATAATCAATGTACACTATTGAGTCTGAACATATGTACACACTCATGTTAGTATCACCATAATCAGGAAAATAAATATATGCATCAGCTCCCCAAAATTTTTTGTGTCTCTTTGGACCTTTTCTTCTGTCATTTTAAAAATTTTATTTTGTCTCACTATGATAAGAATACATAACAGGAGACCTGTTATTTTATTAAAAAAATAAGAGCACAATAAATAATTGTTATCTATAGGCACTGTGCTGAACGATCGTTTTCTGCTGGTTAATGTGAATAATTGTTACTTTATACCTATTAAAAAGAAAACCCTCTCCATATCTGTCTCCTCTTATCCCCTGGTAACCACCATTCTACTCTCTATTTTCTATAAGTCTGACCATTTTAGATGATTCATGTAAGAGGAACCATGCAACATTTGTCTTTCTATGAATGACATTTCACTTAGCATTTGTCTTCCATATTCATCTATGTTGGCATAGATGGTACAATTTCCTTCTTTTTTGGCTGAATAATATTTTATTATATGCATATATCCCATTTTTCTTTTTCCATTCATCAGCTGGTGCACATTGAATTATTTCCTTATCTTGGCTATTATAAATAATGCCTCCATGAATGGGGGACTGCAAATATGTATTTAAGATATTTATTTCAATTATTTTGTATATATAGTGAGAGTTGGATTGCTGGATTATATGAGAGTTCTATTTTTAACTTTTTGAGGACCTTACATACTGTTTGCCAAAGCAACTGTACCATTTTATACTCCTACCAACAGAGAACAAGGGTTCAAATTTCTTCATAACCTCACCAATACTTATCTTTATAAAAACTAATAACCATGATAATAGTTGTGATGCAATATTTTGTGTGTTTTTCACTTGCATTTCTCTGATGACTAGTGATATTAAACATTTGTTTCACATACCTGTTTGTCATTTGCATATCTTCTTTGAAGTTCTTTGCCCATATTATTTTTCTATTTGGAGCCCTCTGCTAACTAACTTTTAAGCAGGTTATTATTTTGCTATTGAATTGCAATAGTTCATTATATATTTTGGAAATTGGCCCCTTATCAAAGAATGGACTTTTTGAATGGAAGAAAATATTTGCAAACCATATATCTGATAACAGGTGAGTAACTAAAATATATAAGTGACTCATACAACTCAGTAGCAAAAAAATCAAGTAATATGATTACAAAATGGGCAAATGACCTGAATAGGCATTTTTCCAAATAAGATATACCAGTGGCCAACACATATGTGAAAAGTAATGCCACACATTGCTAACCACTGGGATCATCAGTGAAACAAATTAAAATCACAATGATATATCAACTCACATCTGTTAGGATGGCTATTGTAAAAAAGACAAGACATAAAAAATAGTTGATTGAGGATGCGAAGAAAAAAGAATTATTGTACACTATCGGTGGGAAGGTAAATTGATACAGCTGTTATAGAAAACAGCGTGAAAATCTTCAAATAATTACAAAGAGAATTGCCATTAGATTCAGCAAGCTCACTTCTGATTATATAACTGAGGAAAATGAAATAAGTACCTAGGGGAAACATCTGCACTCCCATGTGCTTTGCAGCATTATTCACAAGAGGAAACGGTGGAATACAGAAACAACCTATCTATTTATAGATAAATGGATAAAGAAAATTGGTATATATGCACAATAAAATACTATTCAGTTTTAAAAAGAATGTAAGTACTCACTTTGTGACAACATGAATGAACCTGGATGGATGTTATGCTAAGTGAAATAAGTCAGGCAGAGACTAGCAACTATTAAATGATATCACTTTTATGTGGAATTGTTTTTAAAGATTATTAAAAACAAACTATAGAATGGTGGTTGCCAGGGTGTGGAAAGTTGGAAAAATGAAAAGATGTTTATCAAAAGGTACAAACTTTAAGTATAAGATTAATAAGTTCTCATGATCCAATGTACAACATGGTGATTATAGTTAAGAACATTGTCTTATATATTTGAAATTTGCTAACAAAGGAGATTTAATCATTGTCACCAAAAGAAGTGTGTGAAGTGACATATGTGTTAACTAACTTGATTATGGTACTTATTTTACAATGTATATATATGACAATTTATCATATTGTATACTTCAGATAAACACAATCTTATTAATTTTACCTCAACAAAGATGGTGAAAATATTTAATAAAAATCAAGTAAGAAGCCTTTGTGTACAAAACAAAATGTGAAAAGTTCTTGACTTTCTCCATCTAGTATCAACCATAATACTACAATGGTAAATATGAAAGGTATATCAAATAAATATCCATTTTTTGATTTTTTTTGAACCAATGTCAATAATCTTTCCCCTTACATATGCCTCAAGCAGTTTTACTGTTTCAGATCTTCTTGAAGTGTTTAGTTACACTTAATTTTTGTGCATGGCATAACATAAGGGTTCAATTTCACGCTTTTGAATTTGGATGTCCAGTTTTTCTAGAACCATTATATTGAAGACACATCACTTCTTCATTGTGTATTCTTAGTACCCTTGTTGAAGTTCAGTTGACCATATAAGTGTATGTATAAAACCAGCATCACTTTGATCCCAAAGTCAGACAAAGACATCACAAGAAAAGAAAAATACAAGCCAATATCTCTGATGAACGTAGATGCAAAAATTCACAACAGAGTATTAGCTAATGCTCTGTCTATGGAGCAGCTCTTTTTTTTTTTTTTTGATATGGAGTCTAGCTCCTCTGTTGCCAGCCTGGAGTGCAGTGGCTGTGATCTCAGCTCACTGCACTGAAACATCCGCCTTCAGGGTTCAAGTGATTTTCCTGCCCAAGCCTCCTGAGTAGCTGGGAAATACAGGTGTGTACCACCATGCCCAGCTAGTTTTTGTATTTTTAGTACAGACACGGTTTCACCACGTTGGCCAGGATGATCCCAATCTTTTGGCCTCTTCATCTGCCCACCTCAGCCTCCCAAAGTACTGGGATTACAGGCATGAGTCACCACACCTGGCTGAGTAGCTCTTCTTTTGTTTCTTTACCTCCCTAATAAACTTGCTTTTACTTTACAAAAAAAAAAAAAAAATGATCATATACCATCACCAACTAAAAATTTTTCCTGGGATGTGAGGATGATTTAACATTTGTAAATCATTCAGTATGATACACTTCTAACAGAACAAAGGGCAAATAATGATCACATATTTGTGATCTCAAAAAATTGAGATCACATAATGATCTCAATAGATGCAGAAAAAGAATTTCACAAAATTCAACACCCTTTCATGATAAAAAATCGTTAACAAAACAGCGTAGAAAGAACTCATCTAAACACAATAAAAAGCATACATAAAATGCCCATAACTAACATCATATTTAATGGTGAAAACTGAAAGCTTTTTCTTTAAGCTATGAAACAGGGCAAGGATGCCTACTCTTGTCATGTCTATTTAATATACTGCAAGTACTGAAATTCCAAGTCAGTGCAATTGATCAAGAAAAAAAAATGAAAGATATTCAAATCAGAAAGGAAGAAATAAAATTATCTATGTTTGCAGATACCATGACCTAATATATAGAAAGCTCTAAAGACTCTTTAAAAAACTGTTAGAACTAATAAATGAATTCAGTAAAGTTGCAGGATACAAAAAAAAAAAAAAAACATACAAAAATCACTTGTTTCTATACACCAACCATTAACAATCTGAAAAGTAAATTAAGAAAATAATCTCATTCACGATAGCACCAAAAAAAAAAAAAATAGTAATAAATCTGAGCAAGATGTAAAAGAGTTGTATGGAAACTACAAAACACTAATGAAAGAAATTAAAACAGATACAAATAAATGAAAAGGCATTCTATGTTTATGGATAAGAAGAATCAATATTTAAAATGTCCATATTTCCCAAAGTGATCTAAAAATTCAATGCAGTTCCTAACCAAATTTCAAAGACAATTTTTACAGAAATAGAAAAAATATTCTAAAATTTATATGGAAAAGCAAAAGGCCCTGAATAACCAAAGTGATTTTAATCAGGAAGAACAATGCTGGAAATATCACACTTTCTGCCTTCTAAATGTATTACAAAGCTATAATAATTAAAACGGTACAGTAATGGCATAAAAATAGACATATAGATCAATGGAACAAAGTTACATGCTATCTATTAACAATTCTTGGAGCAATTTCAATGTCACTTTTTCTAGAAAATATTGCTGACATCCTGCCCACCCTAGTTGCCTCTCTTACCCTACTAAAGTCCAGAACTGCCTACTTATGTGCTCACCTAAATTTCTACCTAATTACTATGCCATTTAATTACTATGCATATACTATGCATTTAAGTATATGCTTAAATCATATACTATTTGTATAATTATGTCTAAATCATCTATACTATTTGTATAATTATGTCTCCCACTGCACAATCAAGCCCAGTGCCTGATACATAGGTATATTTTCCCAAACATTAGACATTCCAGTAACATTTTATGATTTTTGATGCATCCAAGTTTACATACACTGTAATTCTCTATTTTTAAGAATTTTGACTCATTACTTAAATGTTTGTCTTAAAACATATAATTGCTAATTGTACATATACAGTAATAAAAAAGCAAAATATTATATATATAATATTTTGTTTTTTCTTTTTGATTATCTTGCTTTTTGATATTGTTGACATCCAACCAACAACAAAGCAAAAACAAAACAAAATATTATATATATAATTTTTATTAAAACATGAATAATAATTTGAAGCAACACATGCATTACATACATAATAAGAATACCTAAAGGAAAATAATAAAACAGTTTATAATCAGTAAAGAATAAATGGATTTTCACACTACATGATGCTAAATCCAAACTACAGAGTAATAGTTAAGATGTTCTTTGACTCATACTCCAGGTTTTCTATTTAAAATTAGCAACACATTTGTAGCACAATTATCAATTGTGTTTTTAATGAATTTCACTGAGTATCCAAGTGATGAGAATTTGGGTGAAAATTCTATCATATATTGATCTGGATTAAAAGTTCATATTTATTCCAGAAAAGGAGATTAAACCTATTATATACATTGTCTTCTCATATCACATTCGGAGGAAAGGAAACCCATAGGACTCTGAGATTAGGGCAAAGATCCTTAGGCACCTCTGGGCCACCTATCATCTTGAGCAGCTTTGAAAGCTAAAGAACACTGTTCCTGGCATCAATCATGCCAGGATGGCATAGTCTCAATACTTATTTTACCAGGCTATAATGCTGGCCTATGATCAAAGAGTACTTCTGCATCTCTAACCTCTTAATTGACCCTCATCAGAATTACACAGACTAGATCTGAGAGGAAAGAATGCATCCTAAAAACAAAGTTATATCTTGACTGGATATCAAAGGAGAGGAAGCATAGAATGAAAGGGATCAAGGCTGGAAACTGATAGACCAATTTGAAAGTTATTAATAAGAACAATAATAAAGCATCCACTTTGATCCATACATTTTAAGCAGTTTACATTTAATCCTGAAAACATTCCAAATAATTGATTTTCAGTATTATTCCTACTTTGCAGATGACAAAACAATGACACTCAAAGTTACACAGAAACTAAGAGGATGAAGATGCCTGCAATCTGGCAGGCAGAGCCCCAGCTTACTTCCACCTGCTATTCTTGAGCCTTCTCAGGGTGGTGTCCCATGCTGTGCTAGTAGTGCTAGGGAAGGACAGAAGTGTAAAACATAAATGATATTATAAAATAAGACAGTAAGTCTTCAGCAGTATTTGTATGTCTGATTTTATGCTTTCATAACATTAATAGATTTCAACTGAAGAGAGAGATTTTATCTAGTTAAATGCTACTGAATTAATTAGCTCTTAAACTATGGTAATTGTTTCCTCGAATCTGAATTTTTCACTAGCCAATACCTTCCTGATAAACTCAGCACAATCTCCAAACTAGTAAAAATGCTTCCTGACATTCCAAGTATTCTCTATAATCTTGCATGGTTAGAGAGTTTGCACCAGGCATAAAAGTATACAGGTTTACTATAAATTCTGTAATGTAGTAATGTGATTTTACAAGGAAAATCTCTGACTTATTTAAATTCTCTATGTCATGTGTTCAGATTAATGCATTTCATGATCTGAAGTAAAGTATTACTTCTGAAAACCTAAAATAAAACTATCAAGTACTTTTTAAAAAAACTACAGCAATTCAGAAGCATGTATGTTAATGTGACAATTACCATTACTATATTACTTGGTTATACAGATTAAATCACTTAACCTCATGGTTTGTTGTTTGTCATGGTTTCTAATCTCTAAAATGTGATATTCCAGTTATACACTGACAATGTTGAAAATAATCATATTAAATTGAATTAGCTTTCTCTACTTTGGAAGAACCAGGAGTGTGTTATTAACATGTAGAAATGTGTAGGACTTCCGGGAAAAGCAGCAAGGGAGAAAGGACTTACAGAGGGCCTACATAAATTTGTCATGAGTAACATATAAACAAGGAACAATAAACTGCAGAAGCCCACAGGAAGCCTCTAAGGAGGAAGGCCTCTCCATGCCTCATGTTCCAGTGCAGGGTGACCTAGGCTCTGTTACTATAAACATTATGCTCAAGGATGTAAAACCCCTTTGTAGCACTATGACATAGCCAGACTTGTAGGCTCCTTGAAAGGCCTGCATTCCATCAGTTGCACAAAGATAAAAAGGTAAAGATAACCACATGTTCTTGTTTTGTGAAACTCCCAAACTGCTACTGTTATCAATCCTTAGACTGACACACCAGTTCCAGTTCACTGATTCAGTTCTGGCTCACTGATTCACTCCACCATTACTCCACCCCTTCTCTGTAGATCAAAGTGATTATAATCATTAAGTAGTGTAGATGATGAGAGCTCAGAACCTTCACTGCCTCCTTCAGAGTAATAAGTAATGGCCCCCTGGTCCTACTGTCTCTCTTAATCTATCTTTTTCTCATCCCTTTGTTGCCACCGAACTTGGGGTACCCATGGGTGATGTAGGGCTGGCTCCCTACATTCTGGTGCCCAATGTGGGGCTACTGGATCCCTACATTTTGACACCCAATGTGTGGGGCTCATGGATTCCCTGCATAGGACATGATGAAAAAATAAGTCACGTAAACTAAAAGGAAAAGAATGATGGGAATGTATCTCTATTTGCCTGACTTAATAGAATAATAACAAGAGTGCCTATGTAACATGTTTTCAAAATGTGATCTTTTAAATGAGTTAGATAATAAGAATTAACTTTATATTATAATAATCCTTAATCTTCTTGTTGTTTGTGCTGTGTTTCCATTAGCTCTTACTAGATTATTTATCTAATGTTTTCTAAAAATATATTCAAGAAAAAGAGTAGATGATTTTCAACTCTGAAGAATTTAGGGGGTTATTTCTGTACTGTGTGTGTGTGTGTGTATATATATGTGTGTGTGTGTGTGTGTGTGTATTTTTAATGCATATAGTATACCTGATAGATTACTAAGAGCTGGATAAACAGAGGTTAATGTAATAGACTTAATTTATAATTCATAGAACTTATAGTCTAATGTGAGAAATATACACAGAAGTAAATAAGAACAGAAATAAATATGTAAATGTAACAGATGGTACCATACTCTGATGCTGTGAAAGAAACAGTGCAGATATTTAAAAATACAAGGAGTAGGGGATTATTTAGGTAGGATGGTCAGAAAAGGTTTCGTTTAGAGAATAAATCAAAGGTAAGAATTAGAAGACAGGAGAAATCAATGATGGGACAGATAAAGAAAAATATATTTAAAGAAAATAGCATGGAACATAAAACACCAGAAGCAGAAGGGAGAATGCTATATAGAAAAATTGAGGCATTTAGTGCAATCAAATCTTAGTAAGGAGTATTATAGAAAACAAAGAAAGGAGGGAAGTGAAATAGGCCACCTTAACCATGTAGGTATTTCTGTCTGCGGTAAGATAGTTTGCATTTCATTTGTTACATACTGGGAATTTTTGAAGAGTCTTATACTTCGTTATTGTAAGGCTTTTTAGGTGACTGATCATGCCATGGACAGCATGATAACCTCTGTGACCTGCATGTACACCTCCAGGTGAGTTCCTGGAAATAAAAATCTGAAATAACTGGAAAACCACAAAAGGGAAGAATGACCAACTCCTACGGTGCCTAATTAACTTTGAGACATTCTTCTATTGTTCCTTATTCCCACCTCAACTGATAAGACAACTAGTCTCTGTAACAGACCTTGGTCAACCTCATGACTCCAGAACCTATGACCCCCTCCCAGCTTGCAAAAGCCACCCTGAACTGTAATTTCTGTAACTTTCCACTGCCTACCCCAAACCTATAAAACAAACTCCTATCCCACCGCCCTGTGCCAACTCTCTTTTTGGACTCAGCCTGCCTACACTCAGGTGAATAAACAACCATGTTGCAAGTTTTAACAGGTATAATGTTGTTTCATTTATTTTTTGAAAAATGGTTCCTTTTACTTTGTGAGAACTAGCTCAGAGAAGTTAATACAGGAAGCTGAAGACATGAGGTAAATGGCCTAGTATTCAGAAGATAATACAATAACCCATGTGGTGACAAAGGAGAAAGAAAATAAAGAAATACACATACCATGGTATGAAATAATTGACTTAGAAATAAAAGATGAGGAAGAGATCACAAATAATAGCAAGGGCTCTAAACTGAGCAAGTGGCAGCATGTAACTGAAAGATATTTTAAGAAAATGAAGATGAGGTCACAGAGAATAGTGAGACAGAAGAAAAGGGGCAATAATAAACCACAGATAGAGGAGGAGAATGAGTGAAAGGCTTTGAGCGTACTGTTGCCCATGAAGTCAACAGAAGAAAGGTCTCCCGATGGATGGTCCCTCTGTAGCAGCCACATCAGAGGTTAAATAAGGTAAGTGCACTAAGGTTCCACTGCACTTGACAACAGGAAAATGATTGGCATCCATATAAATAAGAATTACTGCAGCAGTGGGAAGTAGACTGCAGACTGTCCTAACTTGAAGAATTAATGAGAATTAAGGAACTGGATATGTCTGCAGACAATTCTTTAAAAACTTTGGCTGTAAACGTTCGTTTGACTGTAAATGTTTTCAGAATGAGAGGTCATTGTGGTTATCTTTAACGATTAAGGATGTTAAAGGATCTATCAACGAAGTAGGTAGAGTGTCAAAGAGAGAAAAAGACTGAAGGAGTAAAATCTTAGAAGATAAGAGAGGAGAAGAGAGAAAATTCAGATTTAGTCTGCTAGTCTGGCCCTTGATAAGAGGGCGAGGACTGCCTAGGTTGTAACAGAAGGGTACAGAATAAGATGGTTGTAGAAATGTTTGGAGATTTAGCAGTCACAATTTAAGAGACTACCTACATAATAATTTCTGTTTTTTTAAGAATACAAAATGAGTAAATGTTAAATCAGCTGAACATTATCAATGAGGATATGGTAATTTTGGAAATAGAGGAAAAGACTGAAACTGTCATTTTGGGGAGTAATACCAATGTAAGCATTCTAGAAATTTAGTTTCTGAATGCTGAAGAGTGATGAGGAAACATTTTATGTTTGAAATTATTAATTTAAAATATAGCCAGCCAGTTTCATTGAATGATTTTTTCCAGCACTGTCAATTTTTACATCCTGAGAATGTATAGCTCAAGTCAAATCAGGGTTATAGTTTTTCCAGGTGACTATGTTAGATAGAGTATCACATCATTAATATATTTTAATAAAGTAATTATAATTATGAATGATGAATAATGGATCATTAGCTGGACAAGCAAAACTAGAAAGCATAAAGAGGTTTAAAGTGTTTAGGGAGTGTTAGAGTTAATGAATATTCATGAAAAGTTAAATAATTTTTGCAAACAGTTCCTTCATTTGGTGCACACAAGGGGAGGTAAGCTGTGGTAAGAAGTAACTGGTAGAGATTCTACATATGGAAGAGTTTCAGTGAAAATAAATTTCAAAGAAATGGTCATGGAAATGGATGGTTTTGAGAGAGTAAAGGGAAAGGTCATGGAAAATGAGGAAGCCAGGAAAATTACATGTCAGTGGATAATGATGATACTCAGAGTTGGAGCATAAATATGAGTCAGAAGCTGAATTTTCAATAAACTAGGGCAGTATCCAAGAGGGCAGAAATGAGAGTAATGAATAGTAGACTTGAGTAGTTCATTGGTATATTGAAATATAAAAGGTAAAGGAGCAGTGATTTCAGAGAGGGTAGTAGCCTGCTAATACTCTGTAGGCAATGACAGGGAACAAAAAAAACCCACCAATCACAGAACTTTTATTCCTCATTATAATAGTAGAAGTAACTACAATAATAAACATAAATACCATTCAATATCTTCTATGTGCAATTACAGTGCTAGCCACTTTAATGTGTTGTTTGACCATCAAGATAAGAAAAGTTAACTTATTATTTATGCTTTGCAGATGAGCACTGAGTGGAGATTGGTGATGTCAAATAAATAAGTTTTTCTCTCAGTTATTAAATGTGTAGGTACAGCTCAAGGATTTGAAAAAAGAATCTCCTTGACATCTACAGTATAATTCTACCTCACACAAAAGGCATATGAACTACTGAAAAGAAATTTAATAATACTTTAATTGTAGTCCTAACTATGATTTAAACTTTGCTGAATCTGAAGTATTAATGATCTGGCAAACCCCTTGAGTCTTCTTCATGAATTGATTTGTGTACATTGATTATTAGATAACCAACTCAGGGCATTTTGAGTGAAGTTTCAAGGGTTTTAAATCTTGGAAGTTTCCAGGAAGGTGAAAAGATGATTATAGTATCTGTTCTTACGAACTAGTTCTAAGGCCCTTCAGATCGAGGGACTGTCATCCCATTTCAAAGCTAAATCTTCTCTCTGGCAAAGGGGGGACTGCTGGGAAACTAGTGCCATTTGTTGTACCCTAAAGATTATACAATCTGGAAGATGGTGGAGCAGAGCATCCTGAGAATAGCATTCTCACTGAGGGCTCCAGTATAATTGAATTTGGAGGCAGCAGTCAAGAGAATTAAGGAATGATGTTCAGCAGAGCTTCTCACCCTTAGCACACTGACATTTTGCACTGGAAACACTTTGTTGTGGGACACTTTCCTGTGCATGACAGAATGTTTAGCAGCATTTCTGAAATATATCCGCTGGTGCTGGTTGAACTCTTCTTCCTCTCTTTGTGAAAATCAAAATGTCTCTAAACTGCAACATGTACCTGGGGGGACAAAATCATGTCCCACAGTCAAAAATCCTTGACCTAGTAAACTATGAGGGGAATATTGGGAGGAAGCGTAAGACACACAGATGACAATGGAAACTCAGAAATACATTGATGACAATGGATCATAGTACAATAGCTATGAAAGAAGAACAGAGTCATAGTACAATAGCTACAACATAGCTATTGTACTATGATCCATTGTCATCTTGTTATACTGTAATGTTTAATCATCTTGTTATACTGTAATGTTTGAAATAGATAACATTTGGACTACATGCAATATCAACCTGTTAATAGCCATTTGCTATAACCATGGGAGGTAAATTCAGTTCTTCAATTCAATGAACCCATTGATATCCCAGAGCCAGTCATTCTAAAATGAAAGGGGTTTTCTTTCTTTATGTTATAAGAGACAACAGAAACATAAATTATTCAGTGATTTGGATAAAAAGGGAAGGATAAAATAAGTTAAAATGAAGAGACAATTGTAAAACTATGTAATGCTTTCTATATGCCAGGCATTTTTCTATGCACTTTATGTATAGTAATGTATAAACTCTGCAACAACCTTCCAAATTGGGCACTGTTATTGTGCCATTTTTCAGATGAGAAACTATCAGGAAATAAGCAAGTTATATTGGTAGACATGACCAGGAGACACACTGAGCAGTAAATAAAAAGGAAACATAAACTTATGACAGACAGTAAGACAAGATGACAAATTAGCATGCATATGATCTTAATAAGATGTATTATTATGTATTAAGTATATAATCTTAATAAGACTTGTATTATTATGTATTAAGCATATGATCTTAATAAGAGTTGTATTTAATATGTTTTTCTGATGAAATGGTCCTCAGAATTATTTTCATTCTTGTAAGTACCTTAATTTAACTTCTTAGGCAATTAGCTAAAATTTATAAAGTAATGGATATGATATTTTAGTCAAAATAGCCCATTTTGCTACAAAGTTCAAAATGTATTCTGTACAAAATATTTTTCAATTGAATTTATTGATTATTTCCCCAGTAACCCCAGACACAAATTAATTGTTCCATGAAACCAAAACAAATATATGTTAACTTTGGTTAATAATATTTTGTAAGGACAGTCTGTAATCAATATTATTTCTGTCCTAGCAGATAATGACCCACTTTTCTCTTGCTTTAGGAAAGCAAATTTTACCACTTTTTATTTCAAATGGAAGGATCTGAACTATTAAAGTTAAATTAAATAAATACAGAAACCATAAATATGAATGAGTATTATTTTTATTATTTCTAGATTCCCTGTTTTACCAGTACCAAAACTAATATGAAGTGGTCCAAACAGAATTTGTCAAGCTTCCAGATTGCAAATATTTGAGAAAAAAAATATATCTCATTTACTCAGAGAATAGTCTATAAATTGGACATTCACAGAGGCACAAGATCATTAACTATCCTTTCAGAAGTCAATTTTCTGCTTCCTAAATTAGATCTAGAGCTAGGCTATTTTGGGACGGCAGGCTGGGAATAATACACAGATTTTGTGAAATCAGGTTTAGCCCATTTTCAGCTAAATCACATTCAATTCAATAACAACCACTGAAAACAAAGACGAGTCAATAAAAATGAGTTGCAAAAAACTCCTCTGTAGATATTCCTATTAAGCTTTCAAAAGATTTTATACAATGAAGTTACAGACAATCATAATTGATCAAACTTTGCCTCTGGAACTTTTCACACCAAAGAAAATCAATGGAATTTTGTGTGTGCATGTGTTCAGTATGCCTCAGTATTTGTTTCAATATTTTATTTCTGTATTTAGGTGTGGTTGCCTGGGTTTTTGCATGACTGTAAATGTATAAAGTTTGAAAGTAAAGAGCTGTGCTTTAGTAAAGAAGTGTGTTTATTATTTAAGATCATGTTTCTTTCAATCAACTATAGGCACAGCAATCATTTTAATATTCAACTTCTGCATTCTGATAAGAAAAAACTGAAACAGACATTGTTTTATGTTTCTACTCCTGTCAAAAAAATCATAAAACTGGTATTCCTCATTCAAACTTATTTCCTTGCTTTGAATGATGCTATTTTAATCCACTCTAATAAAATCTCTTGGTCATGAGCATGGCTGTAAATTTGTTTTGCAGGACATTTATAATATTTTTATACGGTGCTCCTTCAACTGCTGATGCTTGTCACCTGACACGGTTTGGTTTTTAAGGTAAATGCAGATTTATATCTCCTGTAGACACAATGCTACTTGTAATGTTAATATTTCATAATAAAAAAGAAAGTTGCTTCATGTTACATTTTGTCTTAATTTATAATAAATTAAAAATAAATAAATTCCATGATATCAATGCCAGCTAATAAAGATATATATAGTTTTTAGATTACTGTTATCTTGAACCATAACAGGGGAATAGGCAAAAGCAATCAGCGATAATTATAAAGGTCAGCAATAGACAAACTTGCACAAGTAGAAGGTATACAACTGTTTAACATGATTTGAGGCTGGGGATGCAGGAGAACCCAGAAAATGTGTTGAGAAATAGTCTAATATTTAAAATACACCATATACTAGGTATTTTGATTCTCCTAATAACCACGCCCAGGAAGTCATTCATAAGACTCCCGAAATCCTCTGTAGCTTGACGCAAGTAACATATGCCATTAATCAGGATTGGGTGGAAAGAAAACAGACAAAAGTTATAGTTTGAATAATAAAGATCTACCTAAGGGATGATTGATGGTTTTTTGTTATTACCTAAGCATGCTTAATACTTAAGCATATATTTGAACTTCATCTAAGCTGCCATCCAAGAAATTAAAGAGGAGGGGAAATAACATTTTGAGATCACCAGGAGAGTGGAAGAAATTGACTAGAATATGTACCGAGCACTAAAGGTAGACATCTAGAAACTGAAATGGTAGGGCTTAAATACCCGGGAGCAGAGTTACAATCCATACTGGATACCTGTCAGATTGTATCAGAAGTGGGAAAGGAACCAATAAAGTAATAGGAGCAGAGATGCAGGAAAAGAGTCAGAAAACAAGTTACTATTTTGTCACTAGGACTTGCCATTACAACTGCAAAAATAATGATAAAATGCATGATAATGGCAATTATTGATTTTTTAACAATTAATTCAATGTTACAAAGCACTTCCATATAATATCTATTGCAGCATATCTAAATCTATCATCTGTCTCTCTCTCTATCTATCTATCTATCTATCTATCTATCTATCTATCTATCTATCTATGTAAGATAGAGAGAGACATATAAACAGAGAGATATATAATTACTAAGATGTATTAGTATGTGAGCTGCTTTTAGGGAGCTGAATAAAAGCACTTGTATTTTGATATCAGATAAACATGGATCCAAATACAGTATAAGATGATAAATATTTTAAACTTTTTGAGCATATTTTTCTCAACACCTTAATGATGCATTACCTTCTTTGCAAATTTGTTGTGTGATGAAGTAGTTAAGTCTTTACTTCTGGGTTTGAACTGAAATTCTTAATCCCCACAAAACAAATTAGAAAACAACTGCCTTTATAAAGAAATTATGAAAAGGAACAGCTCTCAACTAATTGTTGAACCCATCTTTGTGGTTTCATATAAACATAAACTAACTATATAAACATGTTAAATAATTGCTGGAACCTGAGGACATAATCACAAAGTTTATTTTCATTTTGTTTAGTTTATTAACATTTTTTCAACCACCTCTACTCAGGCAGACACTTAGTTGTTTACACTGTCTTTAGGGTGATAGCACTATTCAAATGAAATTAATGCTATTTTGTATTTGCTGGAAGAATTATTTTAATTTTTTGTATAGTTTAGCTCCGGAAAAAACACAGGTGATGCGAATTATAGATTGTGTCAATTAATAAAAGAATGAGTAGATGGTATGCTTTACTTCTAAACTAGATAGTAAAAATCATGTGTCTACATCTGAATTAGACATATTATCTGGTTATAATGTAAAAAAAATATAGTCATGATACCATCAGTGGTTTCACTCTAGGAATGTGATTTCATAATTAGAAAGCATATTATTATAATACAATTATTCTATATCTTAATGAGATTTTCTCTTACTTTTAAGTCATCATTCAAACTGTATTTACAATATTGCCTGAAAAAGTGACTGTCAACTTTTGTTAAATTTTGTTCAATTTTAAAAAGAGATCTCTATCATCCCTTAAGTAAACTAGATCCATATGTCTAAGACTAAACTTTCTATTTTATTTTTTTCCTGCAATAATCCTGAAAAGATTTTAAAGCACCTAATCTCCTTTTACCTATTATTTACTCAGCCTTGGGTTTTGAGGGTATATTCAATTAAAATAATTTGGTGCTCTCCTCTCTTAAAGTCTACATAATTTACATTTTTCTAAGTTGACCTTCCACTTTTAGTTTTTCTTAAGGCTGCTTAAATTTGTGAAGTTTTAACTCCTCATACATTTAGTTTGCAAGGACATTGAATTGAACACTCTTTTAATCATAGCTGTAAATTCTGCATATACATGCTTTGCACTCATTTTTATGAAATTTCCTTGAATAACTGTTCTTTTACTGATACAAGTTATATCTTCTAAAATGCCGCCATGTATTTATTAGTCTTTTTGGTTTGTGTAATTGATATACCTAAACAAACAATGTCCCTATTTTATAACAACTTCAACTTCTTCCTTCATCGCTTTCGGTGGTTCTGGTCAGGACATAGAATTTAGATACTACTGTAGGAAATATGTTTACTTCTAATTGCAGGCATGTGTTTTTAAGTTAAATAGGTGATTTATCTTACTTCTAAAACTCAAAAATTACAGTATTTAAAGCAAACTGAGTATTTCTAATACTATTACAAATAAAATACTAATTAGTAATGAGAAAAACAAAATGAAAAATGAGCAGAAAGTGTAGTATTATACCATCTTGTCTATCTTCTTGTGAATTAAAGATGCTCACATAGCTTTAGGAAAAATGCATATTATATACAATAGATAAGAAGACAGGTCAAAGAAACTATTGACCTGTTACCCTTGGAATTATGTTTACAAATTATTTTTTTCCCCAAAGGTAAGCCTTTATAAATTATAAATGCTGTGAAGGATAAAAATTCTCTTTATTTGATCATCATAATAATGTTTTAAAATCCTAAAAACCCTGCGTCTAACAGCTGCAAAACCTCCATTTCTGCTTTGCTAAAACTAGAGAATTACTTTGGTTATCTTTGATGATTCCTTCTCTCAGTGCCTTAATTCCTTAATTTTGTCCTCTTTTCATTCTGCCCCTTCCTACATCTAAACAGACTCCACAAAAGTATTTGTTCATTTTAGCACTGTAGTTGCCTAAGGCAGTGGCTGAGGATTCCAGCTGAGCTAAACGGTATATTTGTGCTTTGCTAAAAGGTAATATGTTTTTGCTAGCTTTGCAGCTTTCCTATTATAGGACTTTTCAAGATTTTATCACCTTTACAGCCTATCTATATTTTCTCCAGTGCTGTTCATGGATATTCCAAAAATGTGTACTTGGCATTCTTCTCCACAGATGTTGATGTGGACTCCATATCCTGACCCAGGAGCCCTCTTGATATAAGTGCACCCATGATGGATGGTGACCTCCTCTGATATTTATAGTTCAGCTTGGGAATCACTAGACAGGATTAGTGAGCTGTGAAGGAAACCTGCTAAGCTTGCTGAGACATTCTGTTTTAGAATTCAATTATGTGGTTTACAGCAAATTATATGTTCAAGTTAGAAGTATATAATTAAAACTACTTATTTACAATATAAATTATACTCAAAACTCCTTTTATTAACTAAAGTATGATACATGCTACAGTATTCCATTTTTTTTTCAATTTTTTTCCATTATCATATACACTAGAAAGAGGCATCATGTTGACCAACTTGGGATATAAGGTTCTTTCTCATACTACATACAACATTGAATTGGTGTGATCTTTGATTTTAATTGGATTTAATTAAAACTTTTAATTTAAAGTCCTATACTTAATTATTTGCTCCTTTCTAAAAAACCATTAGAGAACATGTGATTTGCAGTCTGGCATGTGGAGGGCTTGGAATTTGTCACTCCTGTCCATACCCAACACACACAGAACTGAACAAACTGAAAATCAATAACTCTTCTTAGATCTATCAGAGAACTGAGGTCACAAGGCAAACCACTATTCCCTACATTGAAGAGACAGAACAATGGAAACAGAGAATTGCAGTTTACCTATGTGCACAAGCATAAAACCCCACGGGAACCAATAGCAGGTTAGGAAAACTTAAGTGGTAATTGACAAACTACTGAAGGTTTAATGTGGACAAGTTTGAAAGTTGTCCACACTTCAGAAAAATTCTGGGGTTGGGGTCATAATTAGTAGGATGGGGGCACACACTTTCATGAGTATTAACGTACAGTAATTTTACAAGGTTCTCACATTGAAGATCAGAGAAAAGGCACCAGTGCTTCAAGCAGGTAAATGAGGAAAGTATACATTATGAAATATGCCAAGAGCCATCTATTCTTCTTAACAAGGCCTGCCTCTAAAGAAACTGTTTTCCTGAGCCTAACGAACTGACTAGAGTATTATGAGAGCCTAACTGACCTAGGGGAAGTGAAACACCCAACTCCAGCTCCCACTATCCTTCCTGCCTCACTTAAAGGGGAAGAAAACAAAACAAAGCAAAGCAAAGAAGCACCTGTGAAGGCCACAGCCAAGGACACGGGCCAACTAAAATACAAGTCCTAATCCTAGGACTCTACACAATACTCTACCACTCCACCACCCCTTGCCACCCCTTCCCTAAGGCTCCTGTGGAATAACAGGGGAATAAAACAGAATGAACTGCACATTTCAGATGTTAAAAAGAAATCTCCAGAGAAACCCAAAGAAAACAGGGGAGACAAAACACAAAGACACCAGAGGAAACTGTAGCCTTTGAATCTACAGTTACAACCAACAGTAAGCACAGCCTAACTCCTAACAAAATAGATCTTAACCTTCATGTTACAAGCTATTTACCTCCACTACTTTACCCAGAACATCATGTCCAGTTTTCAACAAAAAATTATGAAGCATACTAAAAGACAAAAATAGGATGAAGAGACAAGTGAATTATCAGAACCAGATCACTATATCTAGGGAAGAAATGTTGTATTATCTCTGTTGGATTATTGCTGTTGAATTTAAAACAGTAAGTATTAACATGCTAAGAATTCTAGCAGAAGAAGTGGACAAAATGAAAAAACAGATGACTAATGTACAAAGAGATGGATATTCTAAGAAAAAAACCAACCCTAACAGAAACAAATAGTTTTTAATGAATACATAATTATTCCAAATATTTTTGAGGTACATGGGATATTTTGATATATGATATTTTGATAATGAACAAATAAGGGTGTCAGGGTCACCACCTGCGGGTGTCTGTCCTGCAGACCCTGACTCAGCAATGGATGAATAAAGTATACTGACACACAGATACTATGCTTTGCCAGTTCAACTGAGTGTCCCTGGCCACTTACGGACTCCCCGGAGAGTGCTATAAACAGATGCGACCACTGGTCCCCACAACCTGGACTCTTCAACTTTTATTCAGTACACATTAAATGAGAAAAGCTTTGAGTCAACACCACTAGAGTGAAGATTAAAGGGCAGGTTTCAATGCCCAAAGCAAATACTATTAGTGGGTAATATCCCTGTTCGACCTCCCATCCAAGAGAACCATCAGGAATTAGGTAAAGCCCCCACATTTCTTTGTTTCTAGTCTAATTTATTTAACTATGGGAACAAGGCTGCCTTCAGCCAAGAACTATAGAAAAAACCCTTAGGCCTTCCTAAAAGGATTTGAGACTATATTCTATAACTTTCTCTACTATTTTTCCCTTAGTATTTTTGCCACCATCCTGAGTAAATTTCCACATAAGGTAACTGGGAAATCCATCACCTTAACCATTTATCATTTCTTTGTGTTGGGAACAATCCACAGCTTCTCTTATAGCTATTTTGAAGTATAAAATAAATTATTGTTAACCAGAGTCACTTTACTGAACTATCAACCATGAGAACTTATTTCTTCTACCTAACTGTATATATGTACACATTAACCAATATCTCTTCATAACATTCCTTGTTCTTCCCAACTTCTAGTAATCACTAATCTACTCTCTACCTCCATGATATCAAATTTTAGCCTCCATATATAAGTGAGAACATGCTATATTTGTCTTTCTGTACCTTGCTTATTTTACTTAACAAAATGTCTTTCAAACCCATTCATGTTGCTGCAAATAATATGAATTTCGTTTTAATGGCTGAGTACTATTCCATTGTGTATCTATACCACATTTTTAAATCCATTCTCCATTAATGGACACTTAGGTTGGTTCCATACTTGGCTATTATTATTAGTGACACATAATCATGGGCCTACAAATATCTCTTTAACAAACATTGGAGATGCATGTATCATTTTGATATACCAATATCTTTTCCATTGGATATATACTCAGTGGTGGGATTGCTGTATTCTAAGGTAATTCTATTTTTAGTTGTCTGAGAAATCTCCATATATTTTTTATAGTGGCTGTACCAATTTACATTTCCACCAGCAGTGTACTAGTGTTCCTCTTTCTCCACATCTTCACCAGCATTTGTCATTTTTTGTCTTTTTAATAATAGCTATTTTACTGGGGTGTGATATCTCATAATGGTTTTAGCTTGCATTTCCTTGATAATTTGTTACGTTGAGCACTTTTTCATACACCATTTGGCCATTTGCATGCCTTTTTATGAAAAATGCCTATTTAGATGATGTGTCCATTTTTTAAGTGGGTAATTTGCTTTTGTTTTCGCTGTTGAATATTTGAGTACCTTATGTAGCCTGGGTATTATTAAATTGTCAGATGGACAGTTTACAAATATATTGTCCCATGCTTTATATCCTGTAGGTTGTCTTTTCACTTCATGTGTGTGTGTCAGTGTGTGTATGTGTGCATGGCATGTGTGCAGAACCTTTTAGCTTCATATAATACAATTTGCCTATTTTTGTTTTTTTACCTGTACTTTTGAGGTCTTACTACAAAAAAAAATTTGTCCAAACAAATGTCCTGAAGCATTTCCCCAATGTTTTCTTCTAGTAGTTTCATAGTTTCAGGTTTTGTATTTAAGGGTTTAATTTATTTTGAATTGGTTTTTGTATATTGTGAGAGACAAGAGTCTAGTGCCATTCTTCTGCATAAGAACAATCAGTTTTCCCAGCACCCTTTATTAAAGAGGGTGTTCTTTCTTTCAGAGTATATTCTTGGTGCTTTTGTTGAAAATCAGTTGGCTTTAAATGCATGAATTTATTTCTGGGTTCTCTAGTTGGCCTTTGTGTTGGCATTTATGCCAATACCTTGCTGTTTTGGTTACTATAGCTTTTTAGTCTATTTTGACGTTAAGCAGTTTGATGCCTTCAGCTTTGTTCATTTTGCTTAAGATGGCTTTGGCTATTCTCGGTCTTTTAGGGTTCTATATAAATTTTAAGTTTTTTTCTATTTTTGTGAAGAATATCATTAGTATTTTGATAGGGATGACATGGAATCTGTAGATAGCTTTGGGTTGTGTGGACATTTTAACAATTTTAATTTTTCTAGTTAATGAACATGAACATTTCTCTACCCTCTTCAATGTCTTTTATCAATGCTTTATAATTTTCATTATAGAGATCTTTCACCTCTTTGATTAAATTTATTCCAAGATATTTTATTTTATTTTATGTAGCTAATTGCTTTTCTTATTAAAAATAAAGAATGCTTTTGATTAGCTCATCAATATACTGTTCAAAGCCCAGGAAAGAATCAGTGAGCTTGAGAAAATGTTAAGATAATTTCACAACTGAAATGAAAAGAGAAAAAATTATGAAAACAACAGAACGGAATATCCAAAATCTGTAGAGCAATTATAAAACTTGTAAACCACACAGACTACAAATGCAAGAAAGAAAATATAGAAATGAGCAGAAATAAATATTTCAGCAATAATGACTGAAAACTTTCCAAGATTAATGATAAACAGCAAAACAGAGATTCATGAAGCTTACTGACCACAAGCAATATAAATACTCAAAAACCTGCACATAGGCATATCAAATTTGACTTGACTAATATCAAAGAGGAGAATCTTGAAAGAAGACAGAGGAAAAATGTCCTGTAGGTCTACTGAGATTCATGTTAGTTTATGCACTGGCAACAATTCTTGGTATACTTTGGCCACTTCTAATTCCTTGAAGCTTTATCAAGTGACTCACTCTTTCTCTCTATCATTTTCTCTGACTAAATTGTTGGTGATTTTAGCATTTAATAATCAATTACATTTCTCCTCCCATAATATTGTTACATCTTCTCTTGAGTGTCAAAGTTTTATGGTCACACCCAGAAACTGTCATCACCAATAACTGCACCTACCTTATAATAAAAATTTTCAAATATATTCTCTGTACACCTGTTTTTATGTTTCCAGATAGGATCAATTAAAAGCTTGATTCCAACTATTTTATATCATCAGGAACTTCAATATGTTGATTCTTCCCTTTGTAACTTTATTCATTTCTCTGTATATTTTCACTTGTTTTTTATGGCTATACTCCTAGAGCCATTATTAAACTCTCTCACTACCCAAATCTGGTTCTAATTTAATCACTAGCTCAGATGTGTCCTTAATTCTGTCCAGTTATCCTACTATATGTCTCTACTTTTTCACTCTCCTCTCTCTGAGGTGGTTATTCACATCAGCTAATGACAATGTTTTGTTTCTGGAAGCAATCACAAGAGAAACTTCATATGCCTACACCCATGCATTATTATTTGTATCTGTGTTCACATAATCTGTCTTCAATCTTTTTAATATAGATGTATTCATGTTTTACACGTACGCCTCAAATATCTATCTAAAATGTAACCCAGAATTTTTCCCTGAAACTTTTCCCTTTATGTTATTCATAATCAGGTGTTTTTGCCTCTACACTTCCACCTGATGCATCTGTAAGTGTAGAAAAATATGCTAACACTCCTGCTAGTAATTTCTCTTGCTGTGGGGTACTCCACATCTAATACTGTCCCATTTATTTGTCCTTTAGAGGGAGGCCAAAGGCTGAAGAAGTTCTATATTCTCTGTGTATTTGCTTTCTCTCACGTAACCTTTCCAATCCACTACAGTTATAATTTGACTTCACTTTGTCAGTCACTAAACCTGACTTTTCCAAAACCACTCCCTCTTTCTTGAACTACTAGCCTCCAACTACCATGTTCTCTTACTTTTCCTTTTCTCTTCCTAGTCACTTCCCTTTACTCTCTTGTCCTCAAAGACTGAATTTTCTAGAAAACATTTCAAAGAATATTTCGTTGATGTTTTTCCTATTTCTGTATTTATAATACATCCGTGTGATTTCATCCTTTCTCATGGCTTCACAGATCGTCCAATTATCAGATCTCTCCTTACCATCCTCCCAATCCCTCCATCCTGGACCAAGCACTCTTACTTGTCTCTTCCTAATTTTTGCAGAATTCTTTAACATTTCCTCTCTACACTCATTTTTGTTCTTTCCATATCAGCCTAACAAAGTTCCCTTGCTCACTTGTGTAAAGTCACAGCAGCCTTCTTTGTATCCCTTGAATGTGATCAGTCAAACTATGCCTCAGACCTTTGTAAGTGCTGCTGTCTCTGACTAGGAAACACATCCCTGAAATATTTATATTAGTTGACCCCTCACTTTCTTCACATAAGTGGTCAATGTTCTCTTTTTAGAGAAATCTTTTTTAAACACGATTTGTAACACAACGTGTTAATTCTCATTCATTTTTGTCTCCCTATCCATAGCAATTGTTACTGCCTGAAACATATTTGTCTATTTTTCTATACTAATTTAAGTTTAATAATACATGTCAAACCTGGAGAAACCAAATCACTTTTCTATTGTTATTATGAAATAAATTATTAGCATTCTACCTGCCTACTAATATTTCACTGACTTGACACAAACTGAATGGTATATAGTTCCTTTCAAATAAAAATGTTTTTAAAATCATATATTTAGTGTTATATCTTGATTTCTTTTTTTTTTTTTTAGCTCAGAGCTTAAATAGAGATTTTTTGGGGGAAAAACTTACTGTAAGTTTAGTAGAAATACAGATAAATAATTTTTTTCTTGATGTCAAAATTAACTTTTAGTCTATGATACTTCTTGAAATAAAGTATATTAATAGATAAAAAATATACTTTGAGTAATTAAATATTTAATTATAAATAAAAATCTAATTTTTAATGATTGTAAGCACTGTTTCATATCTGTCTTTCAGGAAATCATTCAGTTATCTTTACGCATAGAGGTAGCCATTCAACTGCTATCATGAAACAAGTCTACCTGGATTCAGATCCCATTTCTGCCATCATAGAGATATTAACTGCATATGTATTAGAATTTAAAGGTAATTTTTCTGATTTGGACAAAAATATAGTTTTCTATTTTATCTTCAATTTACCTGACTGTAAATTGAAGGATACTATGATCCTTTTATAAAATATTTGAGGGATGAATTTGAAAAGGACTCACAACAATTTTTGACAAATAACCCTAATACAATATCCTTCTAGGGAAGTAAAACAAATAAGCTATTATGTTGGTTTTAACAAGGACAAATAACAAAGTCAAACACCTGAATCAGATTTCACAGCACATTATGCTTATTCAGCTAAAATTTTATTAAAAACTTTTAATTTCATAAAAGTACATAGCTGAAAGAGATAATCAGCCAAAATTTTGCTTAAAGGTATAAATTATATTAAGAATGCATCTTTCCTCCTTTGTTCAGATGGTTCCACTTATATAACTGTGGGTAAGAGCCTTCTAACTGAATTAACCAAACAAATAAAGAATATTATTATCCATTATATTTATAGATGGTATTACAGTTAGACATATGTGGCTTAAAAGGCTAAACAGTCTCATAAATGTCCTTGTTAAATGTTGAATTATATTTGCTTTTCAAAAATAAACTAATATTTTTGTTAAACTTAGACATCCCACACATGTGCACGTGGGTTTGTATGCATTTATCTAAGGGATTTAATTTCATATTATCATTTTCCTGTTCTTTTTAAATCTACTTTTCTAGAAAATTAAGCACCAAACAAATTTAGTATAAAGGAAGAGATCATATTTCTAAACCAAGCAATAAACAACTCAGGATATTATTATGGAAGAATATGAAAAAGTTAAAAAAACTGATCAATAAAAACAAGTTCTGTCCAAACTCTTCATTAATAATTGAAACATGGATGCATATGTGAAGTGCTTGGTAAGTAATGAGCACCAGGCATAAATATTTAACAGTTTGCTTATGAAATGTGTCCTAAATTATGTCTAAATGTTAACAAGGATGTCTTATACTAGACAGAACAATGAGGGGCATAAATATTTCAAAGCAGCAAGCATGGCAGGCAGAAGCTAAAAAGCACCAGGCAGCTTCGATGTTCCTCTAACACTTCAACCTTCAGATATGTGCTATTTAAGTTTAATAGGAACAAAGTGTTTCCCCATCAAAGCCAGTGTTTACATCAGTTGCATCAAAGCTATACTGGGATCCTTTTAAAGTACACTTATCAGACAAATAATGCATACAAAGTGATGTGTCTTGGTGGTATAAAAGGAATCGACAAATAAGACAACTTACTTGAAGTGAAACGTTCTCCTTAATAGCTAATGCTCTATGTGTTGTTTTCTGAACCACTTCCTAACAAAGACACAATGTAGATTGTGGACAATTCTCAAGGCTATCACTGCACACACACACACACACACACACACACACACGAATACACAAACCTAGCAGGAAATAAAATAAGATGGATTGTATTTCCTGTTTAGCTGAAAAAAATTAATTCTCTAGTAGCGCTACAATAGCATAATACCAGGTAGGAAATTTAGATATGTAATATATCCAATATTTTCTCTCTTTCCTAATAGCAGAGGTTTTTAACCGAATATACTAAAGAGTGAAGTATAAGCAAAATAGCATAGGTGACTATGAACAATGAAAATATAAGGAGAAGAGATTAAGACAAAAGTTCAAATTTTATATAACAGTTCAGCCACAGAAATATTACATATCCTTAGAAAAACCAGTAACATTCTTCTGAAATAATATTGCTCTCAATAGATCAATAAATGTAAAGGTCATCATCATATTTAATTCTAACATATAATTATTTGACAACATAAAATACAAAAAGCTAAATGAGCACTGAAACTGACAAAATAATATTCCATAACCATAATGTAGAAATATTTATATTCACGTGAACATGTAGATTGCTAATACTAAGTATAGAAAAAGTTAATATACTAAATGTAATGAATTTTACCAGACAATGGTGATCTTTGCTTTTTGTTTTACTTTATTTCACATAATAGTCATGCTACATTTTATTTTATTACTATTTCCTTTCTTGTTCCTGCAGTATAATTTCCCTAAAATTACTCCTTCAGTGATTATAAGTAACTTTCTTATAGCTGCGTCAATAGTTTCTCAGAAAAATATTTTCTCACTCTAAACCACTTGACTATCTACAATGACACTGATCACTGTTCTCTGCCTCATTTGTGTATTCATTCACGCACTAAAAATATTGATCTTTTAATGTGAATTATGGCTTTATTCCTGACGCCTGACTCAAATTCCTTGACTCAAATTTTCCCTTATGTTTCTAGTATATATCTTCCTGTAACTGCATAGTCATTTCTAATAAAATGAACCAATGATTTCAAATTTTAAAAAATTAGCTAGGCATGGTGGCACACACCTGTAGTCCCAGCTATGCAGGAGGCTGAGGCAAGAGAATTGTTTGAACCTAGGTGTTTGAGGCTACAGTGAGCAATGATTGTGCCACTGAACTCCAGCCTGAGTAACAGTGTGAGTCTCTGTCTTAAAAAAATAAAATAATAAAATTGATGGAATGAACTTCAGGGTATTCCTAAATCTTTCTCTGACAGTAATGCTGCCTTTTAAATTAAGGGCTACCTTATGAAGTTTGAAACCATTGGTTCAATTTATTAGAAATGAATATGCAGTTCCAGGAAGATATATATTAGACATATAAGGTAAATATTTCAGTCAAAATCTCAGGGGTCATGATTAAAGCCATAATTCACATGGGGGGGTCTCCTTATGTTGTTTAGGCTGGTTTTGAATTCCTGGGCTCAAGTAATCCTCCCACCTTAGCCTCCCAAAATGCTGGGATTACAGGCATGAGCCACCATGTCTGGCCTCCACCAACTTTGAATAGTAAGTGGTTTTCTTTTGCCAAATTCATCTAGTTCAAATACAGTTCAGTGCCTGCTATTGCTTTAAATTGTGGTGAATTCTCTGATTTCTATCATAGATATCTACATTGTATAAATTTTACTTCCTAATTCTTTTTCAAATATTTTCACTTATCTGTGTCACTATGGCTGCTATATAATTTGAACTATCATCATCTCTGAGGTATATTCTTGAAGTAATACTGGAATTATTTATTTATTTAATAACTCCTACTATCCATTCTTTACACTTAGTCCAAGATGTTCATGTTGAACTGGAAAATCAATCATTTTATTCATCATGAAAGGAAAATAGTGTTCTCATTGTTCAAAAATAAAGGCAAAAATTCTTAACCCAAAACACAAGTTCCTTCATTGTTAATGCTGTGTGATAGTTTAAGCTATCATCCAGCTTCACATCAGGAGATTCTGATGCCCATTCTTTCCAATATCCTAAAACCCTTTCAAATCTGTATGTACTTCATGGTCATTCTGACTACAGGGCCTTTGTGCATCATGTTTCCTCTGTCTGGATTCATCTTCTCTCTTCTTTTTGGAAAGATTATATTCATTCAATTCAGCTGAAATTCATTTACCTAGTAAATACTTCTGTGAGATTCTGACTAATAATTCTCTCTAATATAGGCCTCATATCACCATGAACTTCTCATTTAAATTACCTTTTCATGGTCCCAATTTCATGTAATAATTCAATTAATATCTGTCTTTCCCACTATAGTGCAAATCCTTGGAAGCAGGAAGTATTTGTATTCAAATTCATAATTATATTCCAAGCATGTACTATATACCAAGAATTACCTGGGGAATGAATGAACTTCAAGCTTAGCATCTCAACTTGTTCCTTTCTGAACCACTGAGGTAATAAACCTGCCACCATGTCTTCTTTCTGGTGCATAGAAAATAAATCCTGATTTACCATTAGAATCAATGTAATGTATACTGTTACATTGGTTATCATTTCATTAATTGGTAAAAAGAAAGCGTTAGGTTGGTGCAAGTAATTGTGGTCTTTCCCATTGAAGGAAATGGCAAAAAACGTAGTTACTTTTGTACCAACCTATTTGACATTTATTATTTGCTTTTTTAAAAAATAAACACACTATCAAAACAAAATAAAGCATATTTAAATAGCATATGTCTTTAATACAGTGGAATGTATTTATATAGAATATTTTAGTAGGTTTGGAACTAAAGCAAATGGTATTTTGATAAAGAAATTTTTTATTTAAAATACTGGAAAAATATATAAGCCCACTATATAATATATTCTTTTACTTGTCCAACATGTTATGACAATTTTAAATTTATTGTTATTTTCATTATTATTAATTTAAGAATAAAAATGCATTTTTATAGATTTGTCTGGTATTTTTATGTACATTTTAATTTTATTTCATGCTTGTTATCTTATGAAATTTCATTTACAAATAAATGCCTAATCTCATCTCAAATAACCAATTTATTTTTCCATAGGAAAAACCAATTTATGAGAGAAAAAAATTTTCAGAATATTATGCTTTATTACTAACTTTATAATCTAAAAGAATTAATTTTATATATTATCTAGCCTTTATAGATAGCATACTTCATAACATATAACTATTACTTTTATATAACCAGCTTTATTTTGTCTTAAGACAGGTAAAGTAATCATTTAGAATTTGAGAGACATATTAAAAACATATTTTCTATTTCAAGTTTACCCATTATATTTACTGCTGGTGTTTTAAACTGTGGTCTTAGATTTAGACATGCAGAGAAAGAAACATAAGGAAATTTTGCTGAGGACAGGAAGAATTGCCTTAGTGTTGGTGCCATTATTGCCATTGTATAAAAGCAGACAAAGCCATAGCTGTCTTTATCTAAGGGGGTGGGAAATTGCCTTGAAAACAGAATGCTTTTTATAGGCATCCCAGGAAGCAAGGTGTTGTATTAAGAAATCATTCTTTATCATTTACTGTAAATGTTTCATGAAGGCAACCTCTTATTTGACAAGGGAACTTGAAATTTAAATTTTATCTACTTTCAAAGTGAGAATTGTCAAAAATATGCCTACATGTTTTAGCTGAGTCAGTTTGAAAAAAAAACAAACATTAACATGTAAATAAGATAATCCACATAACTATGTAACCAGGATGTCTGCATTCAAGATACATTTTATTCTCACATTAAATTATAGCAAATACCATATTGTACAATAATATTTCTATTTATAGTATTTATACAGGCTAAAACATGAGTTTATTATGGGCAAATTATTGGTAATGCTTATCTATCTCCAATCCATTTTATAGTGCCAGGAATTATGTAATAATCATAATAAATATTATGCAACATTTTTATTTCAACCACATCTTAGCATTTAAAATATATTATAATTAATTTTCTTTTGTGACTCTATTATTTGGGAAGGGGAATGTCAAAGACGTTTAAGGAAAGGTCATCTAACTTGGTAATTACTAACCAACGTAGAAAAGAACATGGGGAAAAAAACGACCTGGTGCAAATATGTATTACTGACAAAACATGAAAATTTATTGTCAGACCCAGTCTTTAGGAATGAAAATTTCTTACCAAGCTCAAAACATTCCTCAACACTAAACACCTATGCAGAAAATAATAAAATATACTTTCCATTCGTACCTTACCAGAACTTATGTTAGAATGTGGTATTATTGAGCACATCTTTTGTGTCCTTAAAATTCTATCTTCTCTTACACATGAGCTTTCCACCAATTTAGAATAACAGAAACTCAATTTTACTTCCTAAAACAACTGAAAAATGACAAAATGCATAAAAGAGCAGTTTTGAAATACTGAACATCAGGCAGTCTCAGAGACTAATTCATGATAGAGGAGAAGAAATGCTATTGGGCCTATATTTGCTCCCAGTTTATTTGTAGTTTACAGGAGGCAGAACAAGTGGAGGAAACCAAACGGAGCTCAGTTATCCCTCCGATTTGAGGACACATAACTCCTAGTCAAGCAGCACCGAGACAGCTTTGATCATTAGAGGAAATAGCTTTAAAGTCAGTTCCAACTGATGAGGCCCCTTGAAATCTATTTTAGTTTTGAACTGAATATATATACATGAGGGGACTTCAAACTGGGTACCTAAGATCTCTCAATAGTGTTTCAAAATGTGATAATACAAGAAAAATGATAAAAATGAATTATTTGGCTATTGAATTCATAATATTGGGACAATATTTTTTAGGAACAGATTTATTTTAAAATATCATCCTAATTATCAAAAAGTTTCCACATTTAACTTTTTTGCTTATGTATCACTCATATTTACCAAGGTTATTTGTATCAAATTAAATTTTAAACTGTATTTTTAGCATCTTGAATATTCATAATATAATTCTAAGACTATATGAATAGAAGCCTTCTTTATTTCAATTACTAAAATTGGAACAGCAAATATAACTGGAAAACATATAAAAGGGGTCTCCAAGAAGTCAATGAAAAATTTGTATTATGAAAAAACCATGCACAGATTTTAAATTTTTACACTAAAATAAACTTGTACTAACTTGCTATAACATGTTTGAACAGGATATAGTTTGAGGCACTGAAAAGGATAAAACATCAGTTTTAAAAGAGTTTCTATTAGAGAAATGTGAATTCTGCTAAAATTGAAGCATGAACAAACATCAGATTCATGAAGCTTGGATGGAAGAATGAGTAACACAGTTAGGCTTTGTGTCCCTTCCAAAATCTCATCTTGAATTGTAATTCCCAGGTGTTGAGGGAGAGACCTGGGAGGAGGTGATTGGATTATGGGGGCATTTACTGCAATGCAGTTCTTTTGATAGTGAGTGAGATCTGATGGTTTTATAAGTCTTTGGTAGTTCCTCTCTTGTTCGTTTCTTCTCCCTCCTGCTGCTTTGTAAAGAAGGTGCCTGCTTCCACTTCTGCCATGATTGTAAGTTTCCTGTGGCCTACTCAGCCATATGGAACTGCAAGTCAAGTAAACCTTTCCTTTAGTTGACTAAAATAAATGGAGTTACAGGGCCCGTGCAAGTTAAAAATCTAGTGGGCAGTCAATAAATCTTAAAGCTTCTAAATAATCTCCAATATAATTGGAGATTATTATTTAGTCAACTAAACCTCTTTCCTTTATAAATTACCCAGTCTTGGGTATTTCTTTATAGCAGTGTGAGAACAGATTACTACAGTAAGTTAGTACCACAGAGAATGGGGTACTACTATAACAATACCCAAAAATGTGGAAATGACTTTGGAACTGGGTTACCGGCAGAGGTTTAAACAGTTTGAAGGGCTCAGAAAAAGATAGGAATAAGAAGATAGAAAAGTTTGGAACTTCCCAGAGACTCGTTGAATGGCTTTGACCAAAATGCTGATAATTATGTGGACAGTGAAGTCCAGGCTGGTGTGGTCTCAGATGGAGATGAGGAACTTGTTGGGAACTGGAGTATAAGTCATGTTTACTATGCTTTAGTAAAGAGACTGGCAGCATTTGTCCCTGCCCTAATGATCTGTAGAACTTTGGACTTGAGTGAGATGATTTGAAATTGGAACTTACGTCTAAAAGGGAAGCAGAACATAAAAGTTTGGAAAATTTGCAGCCTGATATTGCATTAGAAAAGAAAATTCTATTTTCTGGGAAGAAATTCAAGCCAGATGCAAACATTTGCATAAGTAACAAGGAGCCAAATGTTCATTACTAAGACAATGGGGGAAATGTCTCCAGGGCATGTCAGAGGTCTTCACCACAGCCCCTCCCATAACAGGCTCAGAGGCATAAGAGAATAAAATGGCTTCATGGACCACACCCAGGGCCTTGTTGCTTTGTGCAGTCTCAGGACATGGTGTTTTGGGTCCCAGTCATGACTAAAAGGGGCCAATGTACAGCTCAGGCCATTGCTTCAGAGGGTGCAAGCCCCAAGCCTTGGTGGTTTCTAATTGGTGTTGGGCCTGTGGGTGCACAGAAGTCAAGAATTGAGGTTTAGGAACCTCCACCTAGATTTTAGAGGATGTATGGAAATGCCTGAAGTCTAGGAAAAAGTTCACTGCAGAGGTGAAGCCATATAAAGAACCCCGGCTAGGGTAGTGTAGAAGAGAAATGAGGGGTTGGAGCCCCCACATAGAGTTCCCTCTGGGGCACTACATGGAGGACAATCATCCTCCAGACCCCAGAATAGAAGATCCACCAACTGCTTGCACCATGCACCTGAGGAAGCTGCAGACACTAAATGCCACCCTGTGAAAGCAACCAGGAGAGAGGCTGTACACTGCAAAGCCACAGAAGTGGAGCTGACCAACACCATGGGAGCCCACCTCTTGTTATCAGTGTGCCCTGATTATAAAGCATAGGGTCAGAGGAGACTATTTAGGAGGTTTAAGATTTAATAACTGCCCCACTGGATTTTGAACTTGCAATGTGACCTGTTTATTTTTGTCAATTTCTCCCATTTGGAATGGGAATGTCTACCCAATCCCTGTACAGACATTGTAGTATCTAGGAAATAACTAAATCGCTTTTGATTTTCCAGGCTCTTAGGCAGAAGGGACTTGCCTCATCTTGGATAAGACTTTGGATGGTGGACTTTTGAGTTAATGCTGAAATGAGTTAAGACTTACGGGAGTTTGGGAAGACTGGTTTTGAAATGTGAAAAGACATGAGATTTGAAATGGGTCGGGGTCAGAATGATATGGTTAGGCTTTGTGTCCCCAGCTAAATCTTTTCTTGAGCTGTAATACCCAGGTGTTGAGGAGGACCTGGTGGGAAGTGATTGGATCATGGGGTTGGTTCCCCTTATGCTGTTCTCATGATAGTGAGTGAGTTCTCACAAGGTCTGATGGTTTTATAGCTGTTTTGTAGTTCTTCTTTGTTCACTTGCTTCCCCTGCCACCTTGTGAAGAAAGTGCTTGCTTCCTCTTTAATCATGATTGTAAGTTTCCTGAGGTTTCCCCAGCCATGCAGATCTGTGAGTCAACTAAAACTCTTTCCTTTATAAATTATCCAATCTTGGGTATTTCTTTATAGTAGTGCAAGAGCAAACTAATACAATGATAACTCATTGATGCTTTACATAAAGTTTATCAAGACAATGCCCCCAGGAAATTAGCAGTTTTTACAAAAGGATAACTCATTTTAAGAAGGGATTAGTGCAACCATTGTGGAAGACAGTGTGGGATTCTCAAAGACCTAGAAATAGGAATACCATTTGACCTAGCAATCCCATTACTGGGTATATACCCAAAGGATTATAAATTGTTCTATTATAAAGACACATGTACATGTATGTTCATTGCAGCACTGTTTACAATAGCAAAGACTTGGAATCAACACAAATGTCCATCAACGATAGACTGGATAAAGAAAATGTGGCACACGTACACCATGGAATACTATGCAGCCATAAAAAACAATGAGTTTGTGTCCTTCTTAGGGACATGGATGAATCTGGAAACCATCATTCTTAACAAACTGACACAAGAACAGAAAACCAAACACTGCATGTTCTCACTCATAAGCAGGTGTTGAACAATGAGAACATGTGGACACAGGGAGGGGAGCATCACACACTGGGGTCAGTTGGGGTGGGTAGGGAAGGACAGCAGCGGGTGGAGAGGGATAGTGTGGGAAGAAATACCAGATATAGGTGATGGGGGGATGGAGGCAGCAAATCACCTTGCCAAGTATGTACCTATGCAACACAAATAAAAATGCATCGATTCTTGGAGGGAAATGATGGTCTCTGTTAAAAGCTTTTTGGAGACGTTAGCACCCAAGAGTTTGAATAAAGCCTTTGTTCAGCAAAAAAAAAAGAAGGAACAAGACAATGTTGAAGATGAAGCTTTCAGGGCAGAATAACCACATCGATTTTCAAGAAAAAATTTATCTTGTTTGTGTTCTAATTGAAGAGGAACAAAGATGCACATAGGAAACATTAGTCAACACCACAGACATTTTCCTTGGTTTAGCTTATACAATTCTGCCTGAAAAATTAAAATTGAGCAAATTTTTTGTTTGATGGATGCCAAAACTGTTGCAACCAGATTAACTGCAAACAAGACCAGAGCTTTCAATGGAAATTTTAAACAAGCAGGATCAGGATGCTGAGGTATTTCTTCCAAGAATTGTAACAGGAGATGAAACATGCTTTACCAGTATAATCCTAAATACAAAGCATGATTAAAGCATTGGCTACCAAAATGTGGTAGGGGCCCAGTCAAGACAACAGCAGTCTGGTCGAAAGCAAAATTATGTCAGTTTTTGGGGATGCTCAAGGCATTTTGCTTGTTGACTTCCTGGAGGGCCAAAGAACATCATCTGCTTATCATTGAGAGTGTTTTGAGAAACTTAGCTAAATCTTTGGCCAAAAATCATCTGGGAATACTTCACCAGAGGGTCCTTCACCATGAAAATGTTCCTGCTCATTTCTCTGATTAAACCAGGGCAAATTTTTAAATAAAATTATGACATAAAAATATTAGCTAATAAAGCAGAATAATTTATCACATCTATTCAATGAATGAATGAATAGTAATAAAAAAGAGAAAATCAGTCATAGCTACTTTGCTAAATGCTTACAAAAATTATCAAACCTGAATAAATTGGGAATCTCTCCAGAAAAATGCAATTTACTAAATCTGAATCCAGAAAATAGATAACATGTGATATGGTTTGGCTATGTCCCCACCAAAATCTCATCACGAATTATGGCTCTCATAATCCCCACATGTGGTAAGAGGGAGATAATGGGATCATGAGGTTAGCTACCTTCAGGCTGGTCTCCTGATAGTGAGTGAGTTCTTATGAGATTTGATGGTTTTATAAGGGGCTTCCCCATTCTCTGTGTACTCATTCTCTCTCCTGCCACCCTGTGAAGAGGTGCCTTCTGCCACAATTGTAAATTTCCTGAGGCCTCCCAGCCATTCAGAACTGTGAGTCAATTAAAACTCTTTTCTTTATAAATTACCCAGTCTCAGGTATTTTTTCATAGCACCATAACGATGCACTAATACAACATGTAAAAACTTAATAAATGGTCCTGGGAAAACTGGAAAGCCACATGTAGAAGAATGAAACTGGATTTCCATCTCTCACCTTATATAAAAATCAACTCAAGATCGATCAAAGACTTAAATCTAAAACATAAAAACGTAAAAATTCTAGAAGATAATATAAAAAATACTTTTCTAGACATTGGCTTAGGCAAAGAATTCATGACTTAGAATCCAAAAGCAAATGCAACAAAAACAAAAATAAATTAATGGGACCTAATTAAACTAAAAACTTTAGCACAGCAAGAGAAATAATCAACAGAGTAAAAGGACAACCCACAGAGTAGGAGAAAATATTTGCAAACTATGCATCTGACAAAGGACTAATACTCAGAATCTAAAAGGAAATCAAACAAATCAGCAAGAAAAAAAACATTCACATCAAGGGGGCAAAGGACATGAATAGGCAATTCTTAAGAGAAGAAATACAAACACCAACAGACACATGACAAGCTGCTCAACATCACTATCAGAGAAATGCAAATCAAAACCATAATAAGATACCACTTTATTTCTTTAGGAATGGTCATAATTTAAAAATTTAAAAATAATAGATGTTGGTGTGGATGTAGTTAAAATTGAACACTTTTTTACACTGCTGGTGGAATATAAAGTAGTACAACTATTGTGGAAAACAGTATGAAAATTCTGTAGAACTATCATTCAATTCAACAATCCCACTACTCAGTATCTACCAAAGTATAGATATATGAAAGCTATTATATAAGAAAACACATACACATGCATGCTTATAGCAGCACAATTTGCAATTGCAAAACTATAGAACCAAACTAAATGCTCATCAACCAATGAGTGGATAAGAAAATGTGGTATATATGCACCATGGAATAATTCTCGGCCATAAAATGAAACAAAATAATGGTCTTTGTAGTAACTTGGATGAAACTGGAGGCCATTATTCTAAGTGAAGTAACTCAGTAATGGAAAACCAAACATTGCATAGGAGGTTCTATAGGGATGCAAAGAAAAAAGAATGATAGAATGGGCTTTGGGGCTTAGGACAGGGTTAGGGCAGTAAGGAATAAAAGATTATATATTGCATACAGTGTACGGTGATGGGTGCACCAAAATCTCCGGAATCATGAATAAGGAACTTATCCATGTAACCAATAGCCACCTGTACCCCAAACTAAACTATGATGAAAGATTAATGATTTTCTCCAGAAATGATTAGATATATATTTTTTCATAAAGAATCTATAAGAAACATCCAAGGCAGATACTTTCTATGGTATGTGAATACTTCTAGGACCTGGGGGTGGATAGAAAGCTCTCAATTTCTTTTTAAAAAGTATGGCATTGAAACCTAAGAAAACATTGAGAAGACTACAAGCCAATCTCATATATGGCAATTGACATAAGATCATAAAGAAAATGTTAGGAAATAGAATTTAGAAACGTATTACAAAAATAATGTATTATATCAAATATATTCTAAGGTTTTAGGTTTCCTTCAATATTAATAAGGCTATTATTAAACATGAACAGAAACTTGATAAAATCTAACATGTATTCTTGATTTTAAAAAATCAATAAAATAAACATAGGTGGATAATTTCTTATTATTGTAAAATTTATCTGATCAAACCTAAGAGCAATCCTCATGCTTTGGGAAAAATATTAGAAATATTTGCATTAAAATTCAGACTGTCTACTATCAAAGTAGTAGTTAAAAGTAGTCACAGTATATACTTTTGTAAATCATCACTCATTTCTGCATCTTGTCTTCATCCATTCTTCCTTCCTGTCATTTTTTGCCACTTGCTTTCCTCCTTCCCTCTCTTATTCTTACCCTCCCTCCCTCTTTTGCTTCCTTTCATTTATTTACTATCTTTTACTCTTCTAACCCATCCTTATTCTCATCCACACATGGCCCACTCTTCCATTGTATTTAATTTATATATTTTGTTTCAATGAGTACTAAGCATGTTGTTGCTTTGTGTGTATGTATTTTTTCTTTTGAAATAAACTATATATTTTATAGTGGTTTTAGGTACATGGAAAATTGAGAGAAAGACACAAAGATTCCCCATATACATTATGTCCCCACACATGCATAGCCTCCCTCATGTGTACACTAAAGGTTAAGAATTTGAATTTTTATCCTAAATAAAATTAGAATTTTACCCTAAATTTAGAATTATACACTAAAATGACTTATTTGTTGCAATTGATGAACTTACATTTAAACATTTTTATCACCCAAAATCCATAGTTTACATTAGAGATCGCTGTTGGTGTGGTACATTCCATGAGTTTGGAAAAATGTATTATGATATGCACCCATCAGTATAATATCTTACAGAATATTTTCTCTGCTATAAAAATCCTCTATTCTCCATATATTCAACCCCACTCAACCCCACCCTGTTCTCCATATATTCAACTCCACTCAAACAGTAGAACTTGGAAACCACTATTTCTACTGTTCCCATAGTTTGCCTTTTCCAGAATTTCATATAGTTGGGGTCATACGGTATGTAGCCTCTTCAGATTGGATTATTTTACTTAGTAATGCTGATTTTAAATTCTTCCATGCTTTTTTTTATGGACTGATAGCTCATTATTTTCAGCAATGAATAATATTCAATTTGCTGGATATATCAGATTTATCAATTCACCTGAAGAAATATTTTTGTTGATTCAATGTTTTGGCATTTTGAATACAGCTACTATAAGCATTGGTATGTAGACTTTAGGGTGATCATAAGCTTTTAATTATGTCTCTTTTTTCAAAATATGGAACAGGTTTGTTTGTTTATTTGAGTTCAGGTTTTTATTTGCCTTTTGGTGTGCCTTACAATATTTTCTCGATAGTCAGACATATATATGGGGTAAAAGGATCTCTGGTAAGCAGGTCTTCAGTAGTGAGATGTTAAGTACCAGGATTGGGGGTGGGTGCGGAGTAGAAGCATTCTATAGCCCTACAATAAGATCTCAATATTCTAGTATGCCTGTGCCCCTGGGCTGTTAACTTTATAAATGCTTCTCACCTTCTGCCCTCCCACCCCTTAAGAGAGACAGAATGGCTAGAATTGCCTGGAGTTGGATATTTCCCTTCTTCTACAAGGGAAATAGATAGAGTTGAATATTTTATCTTGTCACCAATCAATTAGGCTCTGTTGAAATGCCAGTAGTCGAGGTTCTAGTTAAATAGTCACTTCTGAGGGAAGACTTTGTTAAGAAGAACAGAATGCTCTGGTGCATTTCTAAATGGTTCCTTTTCTCCTCACTTTACCAGAAACATAAAAAGAGTTTTTCCAGATAGTCAATGTGAGAACCAGGTGAAACTCCTGGAGATAAAACTTAGAAAAATGTAGACACCCTCCTATGACTGGGTTTCCTGGACATTTTCACCTTCAGCGTTGTCCACAGTGAGCTTCCAGCAATTCCTCAATTACAGTTCAGGTTTTCCTGCAAAGCACTGGTTCCCAAAGAGGTTTCTGCTGGAGTTTCTACTCCTCCAAGTTGTGATTCTCTCTAGATCTGTGTTTTTGGTTTCTCCAGTTTTGGGGGTTGTAGGTTGTCCTGTGTTCTTGTTCCTCTTATAGATCGATAAAGAATTGTTGATTTTTCAGTTTGTTCAGTTGTTTATTTATTGTTAGGATGTAGTAGCAACTTCCAAAATTCTTATATGCTGGGCTGAGAACCAGAAATCTCCTTTTTGTATTTTTTATTTTTAAAAATGATACTGTGCTTTATATTCTATTTTTAGCCACTAGCAAAGGAGATGAGAAAAAGGTTTTGAAAGTAACTCATTGATAATGTATTATTAATCACTTAGAATACAATGAATTTAATAGTATATTTGGAAATGTGAATGAGAATTAAAAATATTCATTATGTTTTTAAAAAGTAAGCAATTGAATGTGATAATCAACTAACTGGAGAGTTAAAAAATCAGAAAGAAAGTATTGACATCATTATCATTTGAACCACTGGTGAAATATAATATAAATTTGAAGAGGAAGATGCTAACATCATAAGATATACATTCTAAGTTAGTATATAATTTAAACATTATTTCCAATAAAACAGCAAGATGACTCTGAATTTCATATAGAAAAATAAGTTCCAAAAGTAAACAAACAAACAAACAAAAAACAACAAAAAAAAACCTAAAATGATTGAGGAGAGAATCAATCTACTGGATTTAAATATATATAAGAAATCTAGTATTCTATTAATAAATTTCAGATACATGAATAGACAAAAAGATCAATAAACTAAATAGAAAGTAGAGATGATGTGAACTTATTTATATAGGAGTTCAGTATACAGATTATCCGCCACTAAACTGACTTTTTAAGAAAATTTTTAAAAATTATATTTCTAGAAATTGAGAGAGGAGAGAGAAAGGAACCAGTTAGGCAGATAGTTAGGACAAGGTCCCCAGTAGAAGTCTTTCCAACAAAAGATCAGCCTGGAAGAAATCAAGCTGCAAGTGCTGATAAGGAAGCAAGGTACAATGCCTTTGTTTCTTGTGCAAGCTCCACCTATACACTGTGGGTTTCAGTGAGCACATTCCTTTCCTTTTGGGGCATACTCAGATGAGGAACTTGCACAAGGGTCTTGCTTAAGACACTTCTGCCACTGTAGAGATAAGAAAAGTTACACAGAACCAGGCACGTCCAGAGTTGAAAATTCCATCTTCTGACGCATGTGCAGTAAGGGAGATGAAGCAATATAGAGTAACTCAGGCTAAGAACCTGTATATGCATACACACTAGAGGAATGGGGTGGAGTTAACAGTAATTTGCACCTTAAGAGAATAAGATACCCAGCCCTAACCAGTTTGTGCCTTATGCAAATGAAACACCCCCCACCATTAGCTTGTTTATAAAAGGCTTTGCATTCAACTGTGTGATGGCAACTCTCTCAGGACCCCTCTTTCGCTTATAAACTTTCACTCCATCCTCACCATTGGTGTCCACACTCCTTACTTTTCTTTGTTGTGAGACAAAGAACTCCAGGTAATACCTCAGAAAATGAGACTGCTTCAGTGACCCTAGACTGCTTCAAATTAAACATAATATTTTATGTTTTAGCAAGTTATAAGGCCTCTCAATATAAACAATAAATTCAGTATTTTAAATCTGTACAGTCACTTAAAAATACTGGTATAAACAGAGAAGACTGGAGTGTTAAACATTTGTGATTGCATATTATTAACACTAAAACTACTGTCATTGATGTCATCTAACATGTGCTCGATGATTGTGTTTTTTCTTGGGTGCTGGTGAGGCACAGCTCTCCCAAGAGAATGCTGTGGGTTCTTGGCCTCCAATCTCTTAAAGAATAAGCGATGGGATCACTGGAGGTGCTCCATATGCTTGTAAAAGTAAATATCGAACCCAAGAAGTGTTGTAGAAAGGTGATATTATTTAGGTAGAGACTAGAGAAGGAAAGGAGAAGAAGAAGACTTCCATGAAGAGTGTGGAAGGGGATTCCAGAGGGGAAATCCCAGAGGGGAAGGTAATTCCCACCATGTGGGAGGGGATTCCACAGAGCTGGCAATCCAGTGTGGATGAAGGAGCAGGGGAATTTATCCTGGGAGAAATTCCCACCTCCCCAAATTCCTCTGGCCAGTGAAAGGAGTTCCTTTAAACTTCCGCTAGGGTGATTGATTCTTAGTTTCTTCCCTTGCCCACGAAATTCAAACATAAACTATTAAATCTCCCGGATGGAGAGAGATGGGAGGGAGGCATCGTGCTTAGAAATTCTTGCCCTTAAAACTACGCCCCCTCATGGACCCCAAAAGAGAACACATTCCCTCAATTGGTTATCATATCTGTATAAAAGAATAATGGTGAACATGGTAAGCATATATTTTTGTCCTTTTTTGTAATTTTTCTATTATAATGAAATTTTAGGACTATATTATATATGTGCCATAACAAATTAATAGCAAAAAGTAAATTGGATTATAAATGTATTAGGATAAATAAGTAGCAATCTAGGGAAAATTGAACTCACCAAGATGAATTTCACATATGTTAGTAAATGTAGGGGTGTGTGAGTGTGTGTGTGTGTGTATTCACCATCACATTCTCTGTGGAAGATAATTATTTAGTAGAAAGAGTGGAGGAAGATTGTTCACTGTCTATCCTTTGTGCTATATAATTTATATAGCTTGTGATATCAAGACATATTGATTTAAATTATAAACAAGTAAAATATAGGAAAGATACTGAGAACATAAACCCCTTCAATGTATTCATATGTAAATACAAATAATACCTACCTTACAGATTTATAGTTAAATTAGATTCTACATTACCAGTATTAGTACATGAAATACAGTTAAGTGCTCAAAATGAACAGCACTTGTATCTTCACTAATAAATAGAATAAATTTTATCTCTTCTCATTAAAAGAAAATGGGGGCCAATCTGCTTTTCCAGACTCAATGAGATATCATTTACCACACATGATTCAGAAAGATGAGGATAAATCATAAGATAGAGTGAGGAGATTAAAATCTATCAAAACAGTTTCAATGATAGAAATTTGAATGCAATCAAAAATTAATCTTTCAAATTGTTATGAAAATAATAAGCTAAAAGTATTAATTATATTTTGCATGTTCAATGAGTTAATTCATAGGTTATCAATGTGCTAATAAATAAATATTGGTCAGTACAGAGTAATTTCTTCACTAAACAGAATATCAATACACAAATATCAAGTGACAATTTTTGTTCTATTTTCATTCTCACACAAATGTTACAATCTAATTTTTATCCTTAATTACTAAGTATTTCAGATATTACACATCTTAAAAAATATTAGCAAAACCACAAGTCTTTAGAAGTTGCTATGTAGCTATAAGTTTTTTCCTCAGTATGTGGTTATAGTGTGAAATGTAACTGTGAAAATGACATTGTGGGCTGCTATATTTATCCTCTCAGACTTGAGCAGCACGTCAAGTTTACTGAGTTTATGATTATTTTTATTACTTGATTCTTCAGGCACAACCTGAGAGAAAAATTTACTAGTGGCTTTCTGAGTTTTACATCATTGCTCATAATAGAAACTTAGCACTTGAATCTAATTGACAAATTGATTGAGTACTCAGAGATACTATGCTGAGTACATTGACAAAACTTCATTGATACCTAAATAGAACTTTATTTTATTAGTAATTTTAGTCTTATACCTGACAATAATGTAAGGCAGAAGAAAAAATGTTTTCAAAATATTCCCGAAGAAACATATTTAAACTAAAGAATCAAATTTTTACCTATGAAGGTGACATTTTTATTTATTTTATATAACACTTTTAAAAAATATGACAGTTGTAGCTATTTTAAAAGTTTTTTTTTTTTTTTTTTTTTTTTTTTTACCAGTTTTGTTGTTGTTGGTGGTGGTGGTGTTGGAGTAAGTAGCAATTGAGGGCTAGAGAAATATCATACAAAAGAAAATGGATCTGTGTGTGAAATATTGTGAAATATTTGTTTTTTAATTGAAAAATCCACTATGTTAAGACAATGACTTCACCTCATTAAGCCTCAGTGTCCATACTTGTGAAATCAGAAGACTATCTAATGCACTGATTTGTTGTGGAGAAGCATTAACATATGTCAAGCGTTTTTTTAAACTATAAAATATTGTAGAAATTTAATGAACATTCTTGTATTTTTAAAGAAAGTTGAACAGTCAAGAAAGGCTGGATTTTCATATGGTAACAAATAATTATAAAATCTCAGTGACCTAAGACAGCAGACATTTATTTTCAATCATTTTCTTCCAAGAGGGGTCTGTTGACGATATCACACAGGGCCCCAAACTGATGGAGCAGTCATCGTATCAAATGTTTCCCTTTGCTGTATTAAAAAGAAAATGTATTCTATTGACAATTAAATGACCTAGACCAGAACTTAAATGTGTTGCTTTTTGCTGTAAGCATTCATTGGCCAGCATTAGGAAACCTACTAGAAAACATAAGCCAGAGAAAGCAGATTTATCATACACCGGATAGTGGGAAAATGGGAAACGATTGTCAGAAGCAATATCAGTTATCACAGAAAAGAAACCTTGAAAAATGGAGTAAGAGAATCCATTTCACAACCATGAGATTAACAAAATAAAAGACTGACATTTTTAAATATTAGCAAGAATGTGAAGCAAAGGGCATTCTTATATACCAGTGGTGGAGTATAAACTAATGCATGTCATTAGGGAAAAATTTTAGAAAAACCTAAGAAAGTTAAAGATGTAGAAGCCTTAAATCCTAATTCTGCAAAAAATTCTACCTTTTTTTTAAGCAAAAATGGTTGTTCAAGCACATAAGAAGTTATTGAAACTTGCATGTAACAGTGAAATATGGAAAACAATCTATATGTCTATAAGTTCGTCAAAAAGAATTAATAAATAAAAATTATGGTAAACACAAAAACATGCACATACATAAAATTGAGTAAGTAGAATTGCATGCAGTTATATAAATGAATACTTAAAATTAAAAATATTAAATTTTAAAAAGGAAATTAGAGAATGATATGCATGGTATGCTATCACATGAAGAATTTAAAAAGCAAAACATAATTATTTATTATTTATAAGAGATAAATACCTAACATATTTGTAGATATTTAACACATTTGTTGTTTGTAATTATGAAAATTGTTATAAATATTTATATATAATTTATTACTTCCTATTTATTATTTATAGTTACTATTAATTAAATTTATTTTAGAGGTACTTAGATTTATTATACCTATTTTTAGTTAATTAAATGTCTTTATATTAAAATATATGGGGAGTGGGAGAAAATTCAGATAACTGTAAAAATACAATTAAAGTAAAATCGGAAATTGCTAGGCATGGAATATGATCAAAAACTAACCTTTATTGGATGATCATCGTACTCAAACCTATCAATTCTGCACTATCACATGTAAAGAATGAAAACAACTTTTAAAAAAATTATTAAAAGTCTTGACTATGTTTTGCAAAGGTTGGATTTTATTTGAAGTGGAGAACTCTTTTATGTAGTAAGAAAAAATAAATCCACCCCATCCCTGCACTATTCAAAATCAGAATAATGTAAATTAAAGACAAATGTAGGTCTTTATAAATTTCTAGAATAAAAATTTCAGGCATGTTTAAGAAATCGTTGATGCTTATCTTAAAATATTGTGCTCAGCCTTGAGTCAGCAGTGTGCTGACTCCACTGGTCTCTAAAAATGAATCATTAAATAATCAGAAATTTTGTAAGTCAGTAGTTAAAATACTTTTATTCAGTCAGGTTGGGATATTTATACTAAAGAAACAATACAATTCAAGCCTTAAAATTTTTTAAATATAATTTTTATTTACACCAGTTTGGTTTACCTGTGCAAACACTATATATAACACCTCCAAAATTGTTTGCATAATTTTAAAAACCTATGTCAGTACATGGATTTATTTATAAATATAAATACACTTCCTTTGTCTACTGGAAGTTTATTTGAAATAATCTAGGTTAATAGAATTAAAGTTAAATACCTGCAAGTAAGCACTAATGTTCTTATCTATATTTATTGTTTAATAATGGTGTAATGATTCCCTCTACATTATATAGTACATAGGAGGTTAAACACTAAACATAATGTGACTTAATTAAGGAATTTTTATACAATGCCTTGAGCTCTTTGGGAACTAACTCCTATTTTTAACATACTTTTGAACATTTTATATTTAATTATATTTTTACAATTGTACTGTGGGTAGAATTAGGGGTTTCTATTACTTGCAAATCAGTTAATATCTTACATTTTGATGGAAAACACAGAATCAAGGATACATTATTAAAGAAAAAAGTAAAGATAATCTGTGTATTTGATGAATGTTTTGCAGTAATACTCTAAGTAAATGCGTTCTGAAAATGTATAGAAAATTTGGAAATTCAGAAAACCATAAGCAGTCTGGAAACAAAATGAATAATGTTTAAACTGTATAAATTGGAGAATTTATGAATTTACAACATGTATTTTGAAAATATAAAAGAATTATAACATGTTTTATGACTTTTTTATAGTGGCATGATAATATAAAGATAAGCTGATGATATTATGGCTGTTTCCATTGTTTGATACAGGATTATATCTATATTTAGGAAATATTATTAGATATAGAGAAATAATTACTAGAAAGATAGCATGCTTGTCTTCATTATATGTTCTTAATCAAATAGATTACATATTCTTTGAACAAAAAATGTTTTTTATTAGCCTTTTTATAGATTAGTTACAGGTTATAGTATCTAAGTATCTATATGGTGATTAGTAATATTTTTAAAATTTTGATTTATAAATAAAATAGAAAGAAATGCCCAACTTGGAATCAACAGGAGTTTTCTAAGAACAACTTCTGGAAATTAACACACTTTTGAAGGTTTATTGCAACATATCAGAGCAATGCCATATACTTAACATATACTATTTTTAACAAAAGTGGTTTGCAAAAATTTTAATATTTGTAATGTTCATTTGGCCAAAAGAGGTCCATAAAATGTTCAACACAAGGTATAATAATAAATCCTGTATAATACTTAAGTTAAAAATCATATTCAGAGATTACTGACTATATTCGGAGATCACTGAGTATAAAGAGAAATCAATCAAGCAGAATCTTTCCCAAGCAGAATTGTAGTCCTCATCTTTATCCTTTCAACCCTTAAAAAATTAATGACCATTACCTAAAAATAATATGAACCATCTATGGCAAACCAACAGTCAACATCATACTGAATGGGCAAAAGCTGGAAGCATTCCTCTTGAGAACCTAGCACAAGCATGTCCAGTATCCCCACTCCCCCGACTCCTTTTCAACAGAGTACTGAAAGTCCTAGCCAGAGCCATCAGTCAAGAGAAAAAAATAAAAGGCATCCAAATAGAAAAAGAGGAAGTCAAACTGTTTATAGGCTAATGACCTTATATTTAGAAAACCCCATGGTTTCTGCCCGGAAGCTCCTAGATCTGATAAACGATAGGAGCAAAGTTTCAGGATACAAAATCAATAGGAGCAAAGTTTCAGGATACAAAATCAATGTATGATAACCATTAGCATTTCTATACACCAACAATGTCCAAGCTGAGTATTAAATCAAGAATGCAATCACATTCATGATAGTCGTAATAAAATAAAATACTTAAGAATACAGCTAACCAGGGGCTTGAAAGATCTCTATAACTAGAATTACAAAACACTGCTCCAATAAATCAAAGATGACACAAACAAATGAAAAAACATTCCATGCTTATGAATAGGAAGAATCCATATTGTTAAAATCACATTGATTTATGGATCAATGCTCTCTCTATCAAACTACCAAAGATATTCTTCAGAGAAATAGAAATAACTACTCTAAAATTCATATGAAACTAGAAAGGTGCCTGAAGAGCCAACATAATCTTAAGTGAAGAGAACAACTTGAGAGCATCACATTATCCAACTTCAACCTATAGTACAAAGTTACAGTAACCAAAACAGCATAGTACTGGTAAAAACAACAACAACAAATCAGATACATAGACTAATGGAACAGAATAGAAAGCCCAGAAATAAAGCAGCACACTTATAACCATCTAATCTTCTTTGAATAAAAAGAAGTCAACAAAAAAAGCAAAGAGGAAAGGACCCCTTATTCAATAAGTGGTGCTGGGATAACTTGGTAGACATACACAGAAGATTGAAACTAGACCTTTTTCTTACACCATATACAAACATAACCTCAAGATGGATTAAAGACTTAAATGCAAAACCTAAAACTGTAAAAACCCTTGAAGAAAAAGCTAGAAAGCACCATTCTGAACACAGACGCTGGCAAATATTTCATGATGCGATTCCAGAGAGAATTGCAACAAAAACAAAAATCGACAGATTTGACCAAATTAAACTAACGCACTTCTTCGCAGGAGAATAATTTGCAAGCTATACATCTGACCAAGGCCTAATATCTAGAATGTACAAGGAACTTAAAAATTAATCAGTAAAAAAGTGAGCAACCCCATTAAAACTGGGAAAAGAACATGAACAGATGCATTTCAAAAGAAAACATGCATGTGGCCAACAAGCATATGAAAAAAATGCTTAACATCACTAATAATGAGGGAACTACAAATCTAAGTCACAATAAGATACCATTTCACATCAATCAGCATGGCTGTTATTAAAAAGTCAAAAAATAATAGATGGCTGGTGAGTTTGCAGAGAAAAGGGAATGTCTATACACTCCTGGTGGGAATGTAAATTAGTTCAGTCACTGTGGAAAGCAATTTGGCAATTTCTCAAAGATCTTAAAACAGAACTACTGTTCCACTACTAAGCACATATTGACTATATGTCCAAACACATATAATTGATTCTAGCATAAAAATATATGTACACATGTATGTTTATCATAACTCTATTCACAATAGCAAACACATGGAATCAATCTAAGTGCCCATCAACAGTAGACTGGATAAAGAAAAGTGGTAGGTATACACCATGGAATGCTATTCAGCCATAAAAAAGAATGAGATGTCATATTCTTTGCAGCAATATGGATGGAGCTGGAAGGTGTTATTCTAACTGAAGTAATGCAAGAACAGAAAATCAAATACTGTATGTTCTCACTTATAAGTCCCACTTAAAATATACGCTTAAAATACTTGAGAGTGGAGGGTGAAAGGAAGGTGAGGATTGAAAAACTACCTGTTCTATACTATGCTTATTATTTGGGTGACAAAATTATCTGTACAACAAACCAATTATGACGTGCAGTTTACCTATATAACAAACTTGCAGATGTATCCATGAAACTAAATTAATTTTTTTTAAATTAATGATACTATGATGAGTTTGGATGAAATAATGATTAAATTTGCTTACGAAACATGCAATGAATCAAGTATAATATGATTAAAATGTTGAAATAGATAACAAAATAATAGACGGCTCTTATTATTTTAAGATAAAGATCATAGTTACAGAAAAATGTAACTATTGTATTTGGATCCCATCACTACACACACACACACACACACACACTCAAAAGTAACACAAACAAAAATATAGGTTTACAAAGATATGACTTAACTACTAAATGAAAGGTAACTTTGAAGGGATTTTGGATGGTTAGAGATTCAAAATAAATTATAATGCCTTCTGATTTTCAATGAAGCTAAAACTTGAATCTTTACATTATGATACCACAAAGGCATAAATCTGCAAAGCAAACTCATACTAATCATGAATCTCATCCAGCACCACTGGATAATACTAAGTAACCTAAGTACACATGCAAAAATGGCAAACTACATAGCAGCATCTCTGGAATGGTCTGGACCCATAAGATGTAGCTGCTAAAAAATCCTTTGATCTATGTCGAGAACCATGAAAAGTGTGCTATCTCTGGATATGGTACCACTTAGCTTTAAGAAATCTTTAAGATTGAAACATAATTCTTATACTTTCTCTTTTTTGTCATGAAGTTAAGCAAACTAAGTGACTAATTTCCGTTCTCCAGACAGCTGGGTCCCACTACTCCATATATTCTAGTTTTTTTTCAATAAGCCATTTTAGCATATCAGGGATTTTGCTTAAGAAAAACTAAAATAAGTTCCTTAGTCATCTTGCTAGTAAATTCTAAACTGCAACATGTTTACAAAATGGTTTGTGCAGTCAACATTGCCTTCAGCATCTCCAGGAGGAAGAGGATTAGTTATAGAACTTCTCCCCAATCCTGACTACATTTGATACATAAAAGCCTGTATGATATGCTAGACTAGAGATCTTAAAAGGCATCAAGCATTTTGAGGAAAGTCAAAAAAGTTATGAAGAAAATAATGAATAACTGTGTTAGAATAAGAATGCATAGAGATCTGACTAAATAATATCTCTACTTTATTATAGAAGAAAATGGAAATTTATGTGGAAAAAGAGTGCTAAAGTTAGGTTTAAACTGTAGGAGCAGGATTTTCAAGAAAGTATATTTTGGCACAGTTAAAAGTTCATGACAATCAAGTAGGCTGCCTTGGAATAAATGAAGAAAAGAAAGCTCTCTGCCAATCTGCAATCACACCCCTTACTCCTACTGAACTGGCACATACACTCACAGATATTGTTAGATTTTAGGTCACAAACTGAGTGACATTGATTTTTAGGTGAGAATCATTAGTGTCAAAAGAATATGTACAAGGCAATGTTTTTCTTCTGTTTCCTTTTAACACATTTCTGAAGTTGAGCTAAGGCATTTTGCCACATGGAAGAAAGCATTGCCCCCATCACTCTTCCTTTTTACTGGCATATTTAAACCTTTCCATGTTTTTATCTTCTGTTCTTCCACAATATACTAGTGTTTGAGTATGGATTACTGGGGAAAAACAGAAACCTCCCAGACAAACCTCCACTATACCTTACTACCACCACCACCCACATAAATACACACACACACACACAAACACACACACAAAATTCCAGTCTTGGCTATATGGTTCACACCCATTCAGTAGGGAACTTTGCCTTTTAATTTTAAACAAAAGCCTAGGTAAGAAAATATTATTCAGCTTTCTTTTTGCATTTTTCTTAGGGCGTGTATCAACTTCTTCACCTGTTGGGAGAGCATTATCTCTGATCTAGCATGGGCTCAAAACTGTATCCTTGGGTGTTTTCATTTTGAGATGGATATATATTTCTTTAAGAAATCACTACTTCCCAACACATTCAGAAGCAGCAGCACAAACTCAATTTTTAATTAAAGGAAGACATCTGCAATCACAATCTATGATAAAGTATAATTGGAAAGCAGAATAAAAATGAAAAATTACTTATCAGATACATCAGAAAAAATTAACTGATTTCCCCTGAAATCCATGAAAGATTCAGAAAGTAGAGGCACCTGTCAAAGAAAGCTAGATTAAAGCAACCAAGGTCTAAACACGAAGATCTGATAGAACATCAGTATGATGAGCCTAACTGATCACTGAATCCCAAAACTAAACTGTTCCCCAAAAAAACTGGAAGGAGTGTCCTATAGAGATACAGAGCCAAAGAATGAAGGCACAGGGACCTAAAGCATAGCAAAAAGCTTCCATGAGGAGTAAAACTAAACTGGGGAATGTAAATAACTTAAGAGAGTACGTTTGTACTAACAGTGGCACATAGGGCCCAGTTTATTTTTCAAAAGCTTATAGGACTCAAATGACACTGCTCACAAATTTAAAGTTGCTGCTAATAAATGATGCAATGTAATGATAGAATGGAGTAAGAGTGTGCATCATAGACAGGTGTTAGCTACAATCGTTTCCTCTCTCAAGTTGGGGTCATACAGGATATGGTTTCTATTTTTTCATATCAGGGATCACCAGCACATGCACAGAACAACTCCCAACAAAGATGGAGTCTTGTCTGTGGTTTCTTATACCCAGATGTTCAGATATAACCCACCTCTTAAAGTGTAACCCACCCTAAAGGCATACCCCCTCTCCAATCTTGGCAACACTAGATGCAAATTACTAGTATTACTATGATCAATAAACAGTTCTGAGAAACTGGTAACAACTTGTCCAGAAACTTCCTCTGACCAATGATTTGAAAGCAACCCTGATAATCAATATGTTTCATGCCTTGACCAGCAGTCAGGGCCTTCTATGTAAATGTGTTATCACAGTAAGGCAGTTCAGATCAATTCCAGATCTGCTGCCTTTAATGCTGATGACACAGCTCCCAACTCTTTTTAACTTCTATCACAAATTCAGATTTCTGACAACCAGTTAACATATTCTGAACAAGAAATTAGAGAATTATTGTCTGAAGTTACTGAGTTACCTGCACATGCTGACATTTTGAGTCCTCACATTAAAAATGCTCACTAGCCACCTGATTGTAATACAGTGAAGCCCACAATGCACCCAGATGTTCCAATCAACACTTTCATGTCTCACTTCTAAATAAGCATGTTAGCACTACAATTACAAAACACCTCTAGGATAAAAGATGAATAGGAACTCAAAATCATAACCTCAGAGGTAGGAAATTATATTCTATCTATGACATAAAGTGATTAAAAGAGAAGGAAAAAACATAGAACATTAAAAGTCTTGAATAGTAAATGTTTGATACATAAACTTCACAGAGATAGACAAACAAAAAATGTAAAAGATAAAGTCAGAGAAATCTCCCAAAGATTTGAAGAGAAAGACAAAGACAATAGGTGAAAATGATAAGAAGAAGAACAAGCCAGGCAGTTCAATATTCAACTAAGACAAGTTCTTTGTGGGAAGAAGAAGAGAGAGGGGTTTAACAAGGACATTTTCAATGAGATAATAAAAGAAAACAGCATAACTGAATTAAATAAGTATTCAGATGAGAAGGGCATAAGTACTGCCCAGCTAAGTTAATGAAATAGATTCCTATGAGGGCCCATCATTGTCAAATTTCAGAGGAAGTGCAAGGAAAAAAAGTATGTAAAGTCCTTATAATTAGCAACACACCGAAATCAGGTCACATTGAAGCAGGATTTGAAATAAAAATTGTTTCTGGTTGCTGAAGATCATGACTGGAAACTAGAATTCAATGGTGTAATTTCTTACTGTTATGAAGTAAAATATATTTTAATGTAGATTTGATACCTGAAGAAGTGTTGGGTCAAAACAAAAAGTGTTCTCAGAAGAGCAGGCACCACAAATTTACCTGATCTAGGTCTTTTTCAGCACATTACAAAGGAGAAAAGCAAAAATGAGACTTGGGTTTGAGGCATGGACTCAACATGAAAAGGAGATAGATGTGGCATGGGGGTGTGAGGACAGGAATGATTCCCATGTGGAAAATAAAAGGAAACCTTAAGTCTATAGTGGAAGAGAAAGAACAGCTGTTCTGAAAACAGCTGAAGAAAAAACACACACACATGTTTTCATCCTCTAATGAGGAAAAGGAACTATTCCATTATTCAACAGGGTTACATATGTAGAAACTTATGATGGAAAGTATATAAAAAGCTTGTAGAAGAATGAAAATATTTTGCCATGAATTCAAAGCAAGTTATAAAAATGAAAAATACAATAATTTATTTGTGTAAAACAGAAATTTTAACATAGTGGAAATGGAATTAAAGGGTATTGTCTCAGTAAAGAAGAATATTTTCATAATCAAAATAAAAGATTTTTTAAGTAAAAATTGTTGAATCACTATGTTGGGGAAATAATGAGGAGGAGGAAAGGTGTATAAGAGAATTACAGTTCTCATCTAACATAAGATACATTTAATAATAAATACTGTTTGTAATTCAAAATATAGCAGTTTTTATTTTTATTTATTTCACTTTTTTGATTAAAGTCTTTTTCTTTGTTTATTTGTTTTTGGAAGCTTCTTTTTTAATTGAAGTATATTTGACAATTAAAAATTGTATATATTTAAGAGGTACAATTTAATAATTTGATATTCATATTTATTAATGAGAAAATCCCCACAATCAAGCTGATTAACATATTCATCATCACAGAGAGTTATCTGTTCCTTTTTCTTTCAGTTTTTTTCTTTCTTTTTTCTTTTTGCGGCGAGAATACTTAAGATCTACTCTCTTAGCAAATTTCAAGTATACAATAAAGTATTGTTAATTATAGTCACATTATCATACATTTGATTACTATAACTTATCATCTTGCATAACTAAAACCTTGTAACCCTGACCAACATCTCCCCATTCCCTCCTCTCCCTAGCCCCTGGTTGTCCTACTCTCTGCTTCTATGAGTTGGCTATTTTAGATTTCAAGAATAAGTGATGATATTTAGCATTAGTCTTTTTCTTCTTGATTTATTTTACTTTAAATAAGATATTTCAGGTTCATTCAGGTGCATTCATTCTGCAAATGGCAGAATTTTCTTCTTTTTTTACATCAGAATAATGTTTCTCTTTCCCTTTCTCTCTCTCTCTCTCTCTCTCTCTCTCTCTCTCTCTCTCTCTCTCTCTTTCACCTTATATATAATAAGGGAGGAGAGGGTACATATGCATATGCATATATAAATATACACACACACACACTATCCCCATATATATATATATATATATATATATATATGCACTTGTACAATTTTCCTTATGCATTTATTAGTCCATAGACATTTAATTTAAGTTGTTTTCATATCTTGGCTATTGTGTATAATGCTGAAATGAACATAGGAGTGTAGATATCTCTTCAAGACCCTGATTTCAATTCCTATGGATATATATACAGAAGTGGGATGGCTGTATATAAGGTTGTTCTTATATATTTAGGGTAGAGAAATGAATCTATGAGAAACAACTGAAAGAGTTGAAATTTATCTTGAGAATAGCATTGGATGAAAATAGATTATTGTTTCTAATGTATTTTCCAATTTTTATGTTTAAAAATGTGTAATTACAACTAATGAAAATTTAGAAAAAAAGTATATTCCTGCAAATATGTTGTACTTGCATTATTCCAGAAAATACTAGACACCCATTTTTATGGTATATTTCATGTGATGACTTTTTAATACCAAATTTAAATCCCAGGACTCTATAATTCTCTAGTTATATTTAATAAAAATTATTAGTACTATTCCATAATTTCTTAAACTCCTCATCGTGTCTCTTGGTTAGGGCTTCAATTATATGCTCTTTACAAATATGTAAATGGGACCATGGTAATTAGAGAAACTTCTAAACCAGACCAGATGACAACTAAACTTCAAATTGTCTCTATCTGTCCATATAACTTAAATAACACAGGGCCAAGAAGAAGAAAGTTCTTAAATCTGCTACAGAAAATATAAAATCTGTTCAAGACACATTTTTTTCAATTTGTATGTTAGGTTCCTCTAAAGTGATTTGCTTATCACTTTAAGAAGCATTCATATTCAAGTAGGTATTGGGGACTTATCTTCCCTATTATCTTCCTTATCTTAGCAAGCTTTACTGATGAAGAATGTTCATTCTCTGCTTTACTTTATTTTCATCTATTATCTATCTTTGTTCTGAAGTGAAATTCTATTATTCTAAATACTCCTCTTTCAGCAGAAGCTACTACTTTGTATTGGTTTTCAGTATTCACAATATTTGACCCTGTGTATCAGGTCATCATTCTTACTTAGAGTGCTATGCTTTTATGACTTCTGTTACTGTATGTTTTTGTAATTTTTTTTTTTTGATCTTTCAAATTGGTCCTCTTTTTTATTGCCTTATTGCCTTACATTTTTACTAAATCACTTTTCCACAATTGTTTATATTTCCTTTCAGAATCTTGCTCTGTAAGATCACGTTTTTTAACAGATTTCTCCAGCACTTCTCTTCCAACTTTCCAATATACATCTCCATATGAATCTTTCAAAGCACAACTTATAATTGTTTATGAGATATCACTACAAAGATGTCAACCTGAGGAAAGAAACCCCTCTTTCCTGTCTCTTGTAAGGAGGAACTAAAAGTTGAGATATAGCAGGCATGAGGTCAGTGGCCTGGAGGTTAAAGATTAACACTCCTCCCCACTTAAGATCTGAGGCAATCTTAAGGGTGGGGGCCATATGGAGAAACGCCCTTTATTGTTCCCATTCAATCTTGCTCAAACCCCAATGCTTACTTCATAGATCACAACCCCCTCACATGTACTTTCTAAAACTGTAAACCCAAGACCCTTTCACATGTTAATATCTAGAGCTGTAAGCCTATATAAAGGCAGTGGTTTCCTTTGTTAAAGGAGCTTGCCTGTTAGGCAAGTATGCCACCTTGCTCCCGCCCAAATAAATCACCTCTTCCTTGCCAGTTTGGTGTTGGAGAGGTCTGTTTCTTAAGGCCGCTCCTGCTTCAATCTCAAACTCAATGTAATAACATATATAGCATCACTAGCTAGGAAGGCTTTACAAATATTAATTCATTTCATTATAATAATCACATAAAAGAGATGGTAGCATTACTCTTATTTCACAGATGAATAAATTAAGGCATAGAATGGCTAAGTAACATATCCAAAATCACAAATCTGGTAAGTCACATGCAAAATATTGTTTCTCCAGAATTCATAATCCAACTATAAGATAACTAAATTTTGAACACATTTGAGCAAAGGAGATACTCCACCTAATTGTTTTATCTATTAAGGATACAAGGCATTTGTTCCTCAGGCTTAAAATTCTATAATTATCTCATAGTTCATGAACAATAAATTACCATGTAGTCTTGATTATGCCTACAAAATGTTTTTCACATCTCCTGTGTTATTCACAATTCACTACCAAGGTAATTCTCCACGCTCACAACTTAAAAGCAGATTCAGAACTGCTTCTTCTAACAGCCATCACTTCCCCTCCTTTTTTTCTTTCCTTCCTTTTTCCTCTTCTTTAAAAGATATGCCTTTCTCCATTTACTTCATGTTGCCTATGCAATGAATTTTCACTTTCTCACTTAAGATGAAAGCTCTGCTTAAGCCTTTCACTTTCTCACAACATGAAAGTTCAGCTTAAGCCTTCCAATACCTTTGTTAATCTCTGGTATTCATACTTACTACTAAGTTTTGCTCTTATTTCCTGTAGATTAATTTCCCCTCATACTCCTCCTTGACTTTGCTAGGTGTGCTCTGTATCAAAGACCCTGAATCCTGCAGTCTGTGTTTCCCAGGCTACTTTGCCTAATTATTTCAACTGGATTCAGCCAATGGAAGGTCATGACAAAGCAAGCAAGATGGCAATCTGTTTCTCCCCTTACTCTGCCCTAGGCAGGTGCTGTTACATTACTACCATTGTGTTCCAGCTCTTGTCAGTTAGCTTCAGCTCCAGAATCCAACTTCCACAAAGTAATCACAGCTCCACTAACCTTGCTAACTCCTTTTATTATTTTTGCTTGAGAGTGATCAGCAGTTCATGCTCTTGCTAATCTCTGGACTGTCCAACCATTCCTTCTTGTTGTTTCCGATCTTTTACTTTTTTTTCTTCTTCAATATTGTATGTTAAATTTTCTCTGTTTAAAGAATTAGAGTAGTTTTTGTTTTCTGTATTTAAAAATAAAATAAAACAAAGAAAAACTCTTCAAATGTTATCACTCCCACATATGTTTCCTGGACTGGAGCTCACATTGGTACTTTAGTTTTCTGAAAGTCCTATAGCGTTAAAGTCAAATCTACTTAATTTAGTGTAACTTAAGTGTTTACAACAGTATCTCTTTACTATAATTTTGTGCTGCTGCTTAAGTGTTTGAAAACCTGTATATCATTAAGGACAAAAATGGATTCACATTGTGCAAATTCTATAGACAATACACATAAATAGAGAATCTCTGATTAACAATAATTAGTTGTCATTCTTT